>NW_009721323.1:1755-23353 GCF_000703405.1 Apaloderma vittatum
AGGCGCAGCTGCGTCCTCAGCAGCATGGCCTCAGTACTGGTGACCCCTGCCCGTTCCAGGACAGTATCCAAATAGAGCAGAGATTACAACCAACCCGAATTCTCTCCTTCCTTCTCTCATCCCAGTGTCTCCCATGCCACAGCTGTCTTGGTCTGAGAAGTGAATATTCCCCTCCAATAACAGTGGATTTCACAAGTCCCTTAGGTAGACTTATGAGGGAATATTTTGGGAGTTAATCATAGAATGACTGTAACGTTTAGGCTGGAAAAAACATCTGGAGGTCATCTAGTTCAAACCCTGCTCAGAGTAAAGCCAGTTAAAATCAAGTTGCTCAGGTTATTATCCAGTTGAGTTTCAAATTTCTTTTAATATTAAAAACCTGTATGTAATTCATATTCCTCTGCAATAAGAGGTGGAAAAATTCTTAGGCAATATAAAATAGTAATCAATGACAGAACATAGCATAGAAACTTACTTATCTGAGAAATTCTATTTTTTTTTCTTGTGGGTATCATATTGCTCTTTACATTTGAGCTATTATTTCCTTTCTTTAAAGAAGCAAGCAATTGATTAGGCATCAAGAATAACTGAATAAAATTGTCAGGTAAATTTTCAACTGAATCGATATTCCTTTTGTGAAACTCTACCATCATTAATCTGGAACACAGGTTGGGATAAATGTGTATTTTTTTTTCTTCTCCCATCATTTTCTTTGCAGAACCAAGAAAATACCAGATAATTTCCTACTGGCAATCTCTTTCTTCCCCTTCACAACTGGATACTAGACTGACATATATGGTATTTGCTCATAGCATCCAATTTTTTGAAAGGTAATTTCTTCCATCCTATTTTGTGAATTGTTCTGATCACAACAAAACAAAAGAGAATGACTTACTGATACATGACAAGGTGAAAACCATGATGGAGCTTATCCTTTAAAGATGTAAAGATGAATCTTAGAGCAAATGATAATAATCATTATGCAACTCAATCAAATCTAGTTTATGAAAGCAGACACAGTTTCCCGTCATGATCCTTAACCCACTTTCCTAAAATTCCAAAATACTTATTAAAGGATCATGCTCACCTTCACTAGGTTTTCAACATTGTTCACGTCAACACAGTCATCTCTCGGGCTTTAGCTTTTGAAAAGATCTTGCTAATAATACACACAAGTTCTATAACATACAACACTGCTTTTTTAAATGTTGCATAAAATGTCTTTGTTTTAAAGAAACATAAGTCTGGATGTCAAAAGTAGGTTGAACAATTCTATTTTGCTACCCTCTCTAATATCAACACTGGATTTCGCTGCACTTAATCTGTAAGTAAAAAAATTCCAGAGGTAACAGTCAAAAGAACAGGTGAAATCCACCAAATAAAAGACTGTTCAAGAAGCTAAAATTTTAAAGAGAATTCATCCTCAGAAGACAGAATAGGAAGGATATGAACAACAAGCTAAGCATGGCTAGATCAGATAGTATGAAACCGCAATCTCATGATCCCTCTGTTCCAGTCCCTGGTGCAAATACACTCATTTCCACATAAAAGCACCCAGATAACAGAAAAAATCCCACAGCCTAAGGAGAGCTGGTTGGCCTGCCAGGCCAACAGACTTGCTGGATTACTGCCTATTATGCATCCAGAAGTACTCAATGTGATATCCACAAGAAAAAGATACGGGATTTCTCAAATAATAAGTTTCTATGCTATGTTGTGTCACTGATTAGTATTTTATATTGTATGAGATTTTTTTACTTCTTTCAGAGGAATATGAATAGCATACAAGCTTTGAATATTAGAAGAGATTTGAAACTCAACTGGATAATAACCTGAGCAACCTGATTTTAATGATTACTGAAAACTAACAGTATTCTTAAAGCATTACTGACCAAAATTAATCTCATTTATGCAGATATATCAGATACAGAGTAGGAGCAGGTGGAAAAAAGAGAATAGGTGTGTCTTCTCTTTCTTTACAAACCATATGTCTGCGTCATGCCACAACATGTTAGGTGGCAGCTGTAAGTGTGATCATCTTTTTGGTTTTTGTAATCAAAAATAAAAATTAGGGACTTTGATGAAGAAATAAAACTAGCTGATGCTTGGACCATACTTGCAATGGATTATAGATGTTCTCTATCATTCTTCCCTTCAGAAATATTATCTTAGGCCATATCCTCAAAATATTTTATTTTAAAAAGTATTATCTTTTTCACAAGTGACGTTGTTGTTTAAGGAAGTTTTATATTTTAGAAATTTAGCATCTTTTTAAAAAAATTCTTATATAATTTTTTTGCTGAGTAATCTTTAATTATGTATCCACAAGTACTCAAACTTTTATGGAATTAATGATGGTAGAATACAAATACAAATATCATGAGCAGCTTTTACTTTATTTGTGCAGTCTTGACCAAAGTTTCCTGCCTTCTCTGGTCAGATATTTATTCAAGCATTTTTCAGATACTTCTAATATATAATACCCTTTTAATGAAGTGATGCAATCACTGGCAGCAAAATAAGATCATCTTGTTTGTCTTGTTTACAAGAAGAATATCTGACTCCATTAAAATTTTCCCATCATGCAAGATATGATCTTCTGCTATTCCACAAATGTGTGACAACGGAATGTCACTTGTAGTGATAAAAGACAGCATATTCCTATCTTTTATCTTTAGGCAGGACTATACATACCCAAAAGACAACACTGTCAAGAAACCACATTATTTAGTATTCAGAATGAATAAAAATTAATTATAAGAAAACATGTTGACACCAGACTCCAAAAGACTAAAAACGGAGCCACATCAGTAACATTTGAAAAATGAAATTAGCACTGGATTTTGCAAGATGATCCCCTGTGGTGTCACAGCAACCAAGTTACGCAAAGCTTCACACAACTGAAAGGGTCCTCTGAAGGTTCTGCTTACTGATCTCTGGCAGAAAAGGTCACAGGCTACGTCGGAGGGATTTTTCAGCAGGGCTAAAAGGCAGGAAACAGTTGGGAGGAATGCAGAAATATTTCACAGGCAGTAATAAAAATTTTATATGGTTTGCATGTGAAGCTGTATAACTGATCTGTTTGCAAAACAGTCCGTGACGTAAGCTCAGAAAAACTATATTGTTCTATAGCATTTGCAATTTAGAATGACCATTAGCTACTCAGCAACATACATATAAACAGTGCTTTATTTAGCTTTTTAAAGAAGAAAATGAAGCACTTCAATATAAACTCACAAAATTATTATTCAAAGAGAGAGAAAGCAGACAGGGGTTAAAAGCCTTAAGAAACCAGGCAATATTTCTTACTGATAAAAACTGCTCTCCTCTCTGGGACTCTAATTAGGTCTCTCTCCTCTTTAAGAAAGAACATTGTTTCTAATTTCCTTATCATTCTTATGGCAGTGTTCAGGGATTCAGAGGAATACTTAAATACATATTCATAACAATAATTGAGGAAATATTCAGCATTTCGGAACACTGAATAAATCCGGAATTAAGTCTCCACTTGACTCATGCTTCCATTAATCTCTACTTTAAGGTCACACTGGCTAGCTCTCCATTTTGAAGCATTCGTCTGAGTATCTCGTTTCCCTATTTTCACTGTCAAAGCTTTCGTAGCTTCTGATCGAGTAGTAGCATTGCACAGCATACACTGACGTTTCACAGATGAAAAAATTAGACATAAGTAATTCTTTATACTGCTTCTTTACACAAATGTAGCTACCAGTTCAAAATGATAAACCAACAACAGTGCATGATTTGGAGCTCTTGCCAGCAGTCTCCCACAGCAGGCTGGTGGTAATCATTCACTTTTCATCACTGTCTCATTCCACGCTTAGTATGAGAGCTTTGCTACTACCTTTTCCTAGCTGCACGTCCTATAAAAAAACCTGAAGTTATGCTCTCATTTATCTGGGATTTGTCAATACAAATATGTTACTGCCAGTGATTTGAAGAGCTCAGCTGAACTACAGATCTCGACTCTTTGTTGTTTATTTTTTGCTTGTTTCTTTTCTCCTCCAGCCTCCCTGATTGTTTTCCTTCATATCAGAATGTCAGTACTGAAAATTATCCCAGCAAGGAGCCAGAGCCAGCAGCAGGCAGAGCAGGCAGTAGCCTAGGGCAGCCGACAGCTTGGTTTTTCTGTATCAGAGAAGAGAGGGACTGGCTGTGCCTGCCCAGCTGGTCACTGGCCTTCAGTTACAAGACTTTGCCCATCGCTGCCCAGGGATCGAGGGGAACAGGAGGCATCTCTCTTCCCAGAAGGAGAACCATTACTAACACCAAAGCGAGTAGAAAGGCACTTCTCTTTCTACCTCTTCCCACACCTCCTCTTTGCTGGAGAACATCCACACCAGACAGTTATGGGACTTTTGCCACAAGAGAATGTTTCTTTTTAATTGCCAATGGCTAATAGCTGATTCAGTTCCAGAAATATGGAGGAGCTGCACTCTCTACTGGTTTTATGCTAATGTAGCTGTCAGTGATCTTGACAATTCCATTATTAACGGGGGTCTGGGGAATCTCACACATCAGAAAAAACATAGAATATGAGCAATAGGGAACATAGCGTGGGGACATCTGAAGTGCTTTTCATGAGATTAACCTGCAGGTAATCAGTGTTTTCAAACAACATTGACGCAGAACTTCTCTCATGCCTGTTTACTTGGGCTGAGCAGTTCTATGCAGTGACATTTTTCAGATCTCAGAGTATGGGAAAACAAAGCTTTTTAGTCTGGAGAAGACTGAGGGAGGATCTTATCAATGCTCATAAATACTTAAAGGGTGGGTGTCAGGATCCTGCTTTGGCAGGGGCGTTGGACTACATGATCTTTCAAGGTCCCTCCCAACTCTCACCATTCTGTGATTCTGTGTGAACATCCAACCCTCCACGGGCCTTCTCCACCACCCTGGCAGGTCCCTATCACATAACAGTGATGAGTGCTGGAAGAAGCAGGGGGACAAGAGGAGGCAGATGACTTCAGAGTCTTCAGAGACTTGGGGACTCCTCCTGCCTATTTCTTAGGCTTCCTTTCACCAGTGAAATTTTCTGATTAAATTCTGTAGAGCCCTCTTAGTTCTACTGCTATCAATTAAAAAAAAAAAAAAGAAAGCAATATTGCTACTGTCAAGAAAACCTGATTTGGCTCTAACAGAAATATTAAGCTGTGGAATAAAGGATCTCCCATTCCATAGGCAGCTTCCTCCATCTTCTTTACTGTTTGACCATAATTTGCTAATTTCCTGCTTGTCTAATTTAATATCCTCCTCTGTTGCCTCAAACTACATCTCTATATAGGCTCACAAACTACATGTCTCTATATGCTCATAAGAACACTGTCTCATAATTACTCTTGCCAGAAATGGAAAACAGTACAGCTCAGAAGAGCACATGAACTAGATAGATTTTAGAGCTCTTGTCAGCCATGCCTCTTCAAGTTACACTTTTTTTGCAGGACAGCAAGTCAACAGCACCAGTAACTCTTACTCCTGTCCTTCTAGTGCACCGTTCAGGGCATCTTTCAATCATCCACTTCCTAAAGATGTGCAATTTTTTCCATACAATTCTATATGAATTTGGTTCATACATCACGACTTATACAGAATAGTCCATAATTTGTACTTCTCCCCTTTTGCAGTGAACTCATAACTATTGAGCCCTGAAATCCACTAAATCAGCTTACCAGCTCAGAGTAGATGCTAACATTACCCCTTTTCCTAGAAACACTCTTGTTTTTGTATTGACTCCATCTATTCTGGAACTTCCTTTTCACAGTTTCTACTTTGCCATGTGGGAAAATCCAACTAATCTGTTATAAACTTTTACTGAAAGTATCTGTTCATCATGTATACATCCTGATCCTTTTACAACCTTAACCAGCAGCCCTCAGTATGTAGTAAGCAAACTATGAGCTGACCATGAACCATCCCTACCATGTTTTGTTCACCATATTTGGAAATAGCTAGAGAGAAGCAAAACCCTTAACATCTACAAGACTGTTTTCTGGAACAAGAATAATTGCACCTAAGATTCAAGAATCTGTGTATTCTAAGTGATTTAGGGACATTCGAAGACCCATACCAGTGACACCAGAGGTTAACTGAGCATTTAAAACAGAAGGCAACAAGTTCAAGGGCAAGGAAAACACGCCATCAGAAGAAACAGGAACCTTGACTGTGACAGTAGGCAAAGGTTGGAGGCACTTGCTGCAGGGAACAGTGTGAGAGCAACTCTGAGTTTGAAAACAAAGCACAGCTTGGAGATGTGTCCTCCGTGAGAAAGATTCGCAACCCTTGTGGGACCCTGAGCCACGAGAGAACATCCCAACAGGTCCACAAACGAGCAAGGGATGTTCCATATCCACTTACTATGTTGCTTCAGTGTGCCTATCTGTGTGCCTTTTGCATTGTTGTTGGTTTTTTGAAGTTCCTCGTGTACAATGTGCAAATAAGACTGAGCATTCCTATGCCCTGGAGAAGGAACACAGCCAAGGACTGTGATAAGTGAATTTTACATCCTGTCCCACACACTTAAGAGCTCTGCAAAGCTGTCTGAATATGCTGCCGGCTTACTTGCCAAGGAAATTTGCTGCAACTAGGAGAAAGTCCACCAAATTAGATCTCCTCCTCCTCCCAACCCCTGAAGAGCCAGATAAAATTCTGTGCGTATGATTTTGAGTCTGTATTTGTGATCCGAATGGAATAGAAACTACCATCCCAACTCTGTTGAGCATGTTTTCTCATGTACTGCAACAATTGCAATTTTTAAATTGTCTTTCACAAGGCACACTATGGTGCCAGTAAAACTCCAACATGCTGTCTGCAAAGTTATCTACAAAAGATTCCAAATGACATTTTAACGGAGAGAAAAGTGCCTCAAGTCAATGTGTAGGTCAAACAAATCAACCAAAAACCACACTTAATTTTCTTCCTCTCTGCCACTCTAAGTGGTTCAACTACAGATGGCATGATTTTATCTCCCTCCAAGTCAGTTTGGTGACTGTCTCCCTCAAAAACTAATTGAAAGAAGTGGATCCTATAATTTAAAATGAAACAGGCTCAGCAGGTGAGTAAGCTTTGTCAAGATTGATTACTGAGTATTGATTTTCCACCAATTGTGCAAGTTACACTCCACAAGGCCACCTGCATATTAACCTAGAATCCATAAAACCACCTCGGGCAAATATCTATCGAGAGTTTTGTATTTTCAGAGGATAAAGTCTCTAGCTCTTTTCTTCACAGACACGTTAAAGAGCATTCATTTGGACAGCATTTACACTTCGTCCTTACTTCACCATAAATAACCGTTACTTGCATTTTCATTTTTCAGAAAGAATTTCAGATAACTACCCAGAGCTAACTTAGTAGCAGAAACCTGTAAAGATAGTCAGTTTGGTTCTCCCATTATACAGAAGAAACAGATGCTGGATGTAGCAAGAGCAGAGTGGCTTACTGTGGCCTGGAAGCTTCTGCTTGGTCCGTCTGAAGCTTCTCACCCCCCTCCACTTCCATGGTGCAGTAGACAATTCGATTCGGAGCGACTGACTTTAAGCCTTGTACCTCCATTATAACAATCTGAGGAAAAGAAAGCAAATAGCGTATCCTTCAGAAAACATTAAATACCACAGCTATTGCAGTATGAACCTCCACGCAGGTAAAAAAGAGAAAAAAAAGAAAAAATCCCCAAACCCCACTCACTCGTATCTTCACAGAGTTTAAATTTGGCCTTCCTCTTCTACTTTCAACAATATAGAGTAGAAATTGAAATTTTTTGCTCTGTTTCTACTTGGACAATGGCCAAAGCCTCACTCTCATCATAATTTAACTGCTAGTAGTTAAATTTCAAATTGAGGTCTAAATATAATTCTAAATCTTAATCCATGAGGAAATGTATCTTTTAAGCAGTCACCTAAATAAATATTTATAGAATGAAGAGGTTACAAAGTCGGACTTTAAACAAGACAAGTAAGTACACCGATCACATCTTAGAGGTTAATGGTGGTGCCGTGACACTGGAGGTTGCAACCTCTGAATCTCAGAAGCGATCCGGTGCTGTCCTGAGCAGCAGGCAGGTCAGAGCATCGCTGACAGATGCTGTAATATTTTTTTTCCTGCTGCCTACCTCATTTCCTTCTCCCAGCTCAGTACTTGCAGTCAGGTTTAGTGTGCATATGGGGACCGGGGGGAAAGAGAAAAAGCCACCTCTACCAGCTGTGCCCTGAGAAATTTCCTCACCAAGGAAATTCTGAGCTTGGCAGATCCCATAGCTTTTCAGCTCTTCTGAACTACTCAGTTATAGCTCAGAAGAGCCAAATGCAGCCCTGCTTCAAATGCTTTCAACGTTTTATAAACCTTACAGTTTGTCACAGCATGAAATTACTGAAATTTTTACACTTCAGATGTTTCTAATTCAGCGAAGATCTGAGAAGCAAGTCAGGTTTCCCTGCTTGCTTTGGGAAAGCAGCTTTCCTTCCCAGTTCCATTTGGGCCTATAAGAAAAAGTTAATCAGCAGAGAAGCTATCCTCAACTGAACTAAATGAAAAAATCTAATATTTGATTGTTTTAAAGGTGATAAAAGCAATGACTACTTTTGGTGCCATTAGAGGCAATTAGCTTCCTAGGTCAGGAAGCAACTACCAGAATATTTTGCTGTTAAACTGTTTGCATATTTGCCAATTTGTTTCAATTCGAGGACATTAAGACAGACTTCACCTCTAGCCGTAAAATGATTTGTACTTTAAAACTCCCAGCACCTTAGTAACAGATGTTGCATAACATTGCCAGTTTGTTAATGTTACAATGAGATGACAGTCATGGATCATTCAGAACATTTTTTACATTACTCATAAATTTTCAACATTGCCTAGTATGCTTTTTAAATGATAACAGCAAATCAGGGAGAATGCCGTAATAATCTCTCTTTTGTGGTCCAGGAATTAAGCAGTCATCAAAGTGATCAATGATCACTGAGAGACTGCACTAGAGATCCTTCTAGCTAACACTGCCTATACAGCCTTTCCACACAGCAAACGTACATCCTTGCTGAATGCAGACTTCATGTTTATTCATTTTCACGTTGATACTACTTCTCCTTGAGTTTCCAATCTAATTGCACAGTACATTTGTCTTTGGCAGCAATTCTGGATTCCAGAAAAAAGTTCCATTTCATTAGGAAGGAAACTGTCACTGGCTGATTTCCTATCTCATTAGCTGATGAACAGCTTCCTAAATGTTGCTTGTCTATTTCTGAAATTGTCCATCAGCTGAAGAACATAAGTGATTAAGTCTTCTGCTCTTACTTGATATTTCATTTATTTATTTTACAAATTTCTGCAAACAGGTTATTTGAGGAAAAATCCAACTTGCAAAAGGAGTCACTGTTGCTTGCAGTGATGTGCAGGGGTCTCTCTTCTCTTTGCCAGCAAGCTCAACTCCCACCAGAACATTATAAATGTTACCAACATCTTTTGCTGTTCTGTCCTGATAACAACAAGCAGTGGTAGCATGAACCCTAGACACTTTCCCTCCCCTCTAAATATATTCATCGAGTTCTTCTACTCTGTCCTGATGGTCAGACACGTTATAGGTTTCCTCTTTGTCCACGTGCCTCTGCAGCAGCCCTCCGCAGGGTTTTGCTGGTTACTCTACAATTTAATTAAGTCGTATCACAAAAGACATGATAGATTTATTTATGTTTTTTTTTAGGACTGTGAAATTGTGCACATATGACCACACATTTTCAAAAATAAAGTATTCCGTCTCCAAGGAAATGCGATCAGCTTTTCTTGTTTGTCCATTTGCATAGATAAAGAGTAGACAGTTCACGTTTCAATCTAAGAATATCAGTTCAGGTGTTTTCTTTTGCCCTTATATCCTCCATGATTTAGCTTCCCAAAAATATGAACATACTTGTTCAACAAGAAACTCAAGTTATGTGGTTAACACCATGTTTAAAATGAAAATTTGCCCTACTAAAAACTGCTACTTGTAGAGTTACCCTTTAATGATTTCCTTGCACAGGATGAACTGTAAATTACTAATCTTGCAGAAGATCTGTGTGTTTTCTTTATCAGTGATGGAGGGGAAAAAAACCCCAAAACTCTAAAAAGTTCACCAGCTCTAATAGTATACATTTCTGGTGTGAAAGAGTGAGGGTTGAAAACAAGGCAAAACTGTGCCAAATACACCAGTAATTGTATCTCCTGTCTTTTTGCATTTCACATTTCAATCATTTCCTGCTCTTTTCCACCACATCGTCTTCAGTACATACTTGATATTTCTCTCTAGAGGCGCAGAGAAAGCTTTTCTTCTTCTTCCATTCCTCACCAAGCAAACTTTCTTGAAAACAGAAAACATTATCAACAACCCTTTTTTCAGGTACTTTTTAAGTGCTTCAGGACTACTCTTTGCTACTGCTATTTACAGATCATTCCAGGCCTGGTATTTCACTTGAGGCAGACACAGCACACGTGACAGAGACACACAAGCTTCAGCACAGGAGTTATAAAACTACCTCAGCATTTCATACACTACAGTACTAAGGGCCTGCCCTCCAATTTTACATACTCGATGAACTAATACTTTATAGCGTATTGAATGATGCATCTTACTAGTCTTTGAAAGCCAACGTTGAGCTTTTACACTATTAGCTAGTAATATTAAGATTTCATACAGTAAGATAAGTAATTTCTCTGTCATACACAGGATTTAAACTTTTTGACCTGTCCCTTTTTTGACATTTTTAAAATTCCATGTGTTTATTGAAGTCATGGGAAAGAAAAATTGATTTGCATTTTCAACAACACGTGAAAAAAGCAGGTCCTCATTTCAGTTAAGAAAAATGCTGTTTGAAAGATGAAAATTTTTTGTTTATTATAAACCATTTAAAAATTGAAATACATATTCTGTAACATTATCCAATGTCTTAAACAGAATAAAGCCATTTCAAGTGCATAGAACAAGTGTCTCACTTTCTGACCAACTAACACACAGTACAGATTGTGGAAATATCTTGATTCTATTATCGTTGAAAGAGAGATCAGCATTTCCTGATACGCACATTTGTGTAACTAGACCTAAGCTATGTTGCTGTCATGACAGATGTTTAAGTATTTAACTCCATGGTTTTCTCTCAGAGTCAGTTGAGCTCTGGATGGATTAGCACCTAATCCCTGTAGACCAGTCCTCCTGTATAATCTCAGTAAACATGAACTAGTTCCTTGAGGAAAATGGAGAATTTTATTAAAATCTGCTACGACCACCAGTATTTTTTTTTTAGTTGTTATTTTCTAAATGTTTTCAGTGAGAAAACACAACTCGTTTGTAAAACTCTATGAATGAGTTCCTGACAACAGAAATGTTTCACTATTATGTTCAAAAGTATACATAGCTACTTAACGCAATGGAGTTCATTTAAGAGTTATATTTGTGTGGGAGATTCAGTGGGAGTTTTAACTGCCCACACTGCTGTGGAGGCACAAATGCAGGTACTGCTGCAAGAGGAAAATGTATCATGTATCTAACTCCTAATAATCAAAGATACAAACACTAATTTACTCCCTTAACATAAAATTTTAAAATTGCCAAGGAAGGACTAGTAACAAAAAAAGTATCAAGAAATAGATACTTTAGTAATTTAAACTGCCAATAAGTTTTCTGTGAAATTATTACCTCTATTGTGAAGGACAGGACCACATCAGACTTCGACAGCTGAACCTCATTTTCATCTCCGATGTCCAAGAACGCAGAATTCTGCGATCGTTTTAACTTCTGCAGTTTAAATTCCGGCCCACCTTTAGACACTGGAAGACTTTCCAAATTTGCCATCAGCAAATTCACCGAAGACCGTAACTCTTCTATGTACATGTTCTCCATTTCTCTTGTTACGAATTTTGGGAATTTTCTTTCCTTGGAAGGTATATTTAAAAAGTTAGGGAGGAAAAAAATCATCCTGTGTTATATGTCATGTTAATTTGCTTTCAGTTAAGAGATACTTAATAAAAATAAATCTTAATTTCAGTCTATTTTCATATCTTCAAAAGACTGATAGGAAGGTTAATCCCATCCCATAAATACAGTTAATTTTGAAAAGAAGAAATGCAATATGAATTGAGAATTCCATCATATTCCTGAAATAGATAATATAAGAATAATTCCTGAAATAGAGAAAATATCTCCTTGAAAAAAAAAAGTGGCATTTGTAAAAATTTTACCTTTTGCCTCCCTATATCATTTAATCATAAATCCAGGCAGAAGATGTACACATTAGGTATTTCTAATACACATGTTTTAAGCATATCGATTGACAATATGCCTTTAATGTTACCTTCAAGTATTTCATAAATTGACAAAATGAACTGTCCACTAACAACTTTGCTACTTCATCCATTCCCCATGCTACCAAAAGTAAGTCATATTCATGCTTCTAACATAAAGCTGTTAAACTACAATCAAGATATGAAATTCTTATCATTGTTTATTTGTATTTTTAATAATAGGTCATTCATTTTGAAAATAATGCTGAATTATTACACACAGGATTATTTTAAACATGTTAGAAAGAATTTAAATATCCCTGTTTTCTTCTGTCCGATAATAGCATTTAACTATTTTATTAATTACAAAAGGGGGAACATATAAACATACATAAAGCACAAATGAAAACGTAAAAAGAAAATTTTACTTATGGTTTCTCCCCTGATATTGAATATAGGGCATCTTGGGAGTATATGTCAATCAAGATTAAACAAAAATATAAGTTATTCTAAAATATGTATTTTATGTATAAATGAGAAACAAACAATGTGCCTCAGGTAGTCTCTGCAAAGGTAGGCACGTTGCTCATATACCAGACATTTTTACTGTTAGCTGTTATAAGGAATATCGTAAAATGCTATACATTAAAACTTTACAGTTCATTTTTTTTCAGTAATGAAGACTAAGCAAGCTGACTGTGACCCAAATCACCTGCAGCAAGTCCAGTGGTCTGGCTCATTACAGCATTACAGAGCCAGTATATTGCATTTAAAAAAAAAAAAAAGAAAAAAAAAAGTTATTTATAGTTAGAAACCAAAACCACAGGGTAAGTAAAAAAACGCCACTTCAGAGGGCTTTTCAAACTGTACCTTAACCTGTGAGGATCATTCCAATAATAATATGCCAACAGAGAAGACCGGGAAGACAGATTGTTACTATGATGTTAAAAGATCTTTCCTCTTCCTCACATGCTTTTTCCACCCCAGTGTAAAAAATGAAGAAACTTTATACAATGCTTTTTGCTGTTTATTTTTCGTGACCATAATCTTCCATGATTTATGACAGCACTATCAGAATATACGGTGCCCTTTATTTCTGTAAAACATGAATGTTTGTAGTCACCTCTGTCCTTTACAAAACAATGGTGAGGTTTGTTCATAAAGGCTCTGAAGTCTACAAAATTCCACCTCTCCTCCCCTTTAATTTGCTTTTTTAAGACTGTGAATTTGTAACAAATTGCTATAGCACATAATATTTAAAATAATTTAGAGACACAAGAATAGTGGGGAGTTTCCACTCTTTTTTTAGTGCTTAACCACAGGACTGTAATTATGTTGATTTGAAAAGCCTGGATCGTCTGAAGAACAACACGTGCCCCAGCACAGCACTGGAATTCTGGGATCTCTGTTTGCAACACATTGGAATACATCCTGAAGCAAAGAGCCTGGGGACAGATGTGAGACCTTTAGGTCTGGATTCTGAGAGTGCTAAAATGAGTTTTCAAAATACACTTCTGAAGGAGAAAAGACGCCGGGTAGTCTCTTCATAGGATCACATAAACATTTATCTTAGAAGAGCGTAGAACCAGTTACAATAACTTGAAAACCCCATTAGGTCATACATACTTTGATTTCAACTACATGAAATTTAGTTCTATGAAGAAACAGATGCATGAATTTCCCATTGGTTTTATTTTGTCATAGACGAACATATTTCTGACCTTTAGCAAGGAGAAAACTGAGAGGAGACCTTACCAATGTCTATAAATATGTAAAAGGTGGGTATAAGGAGGACGGAGCCAGGCTCTTCTCAGTACCACCCAGTGACAGGACAAGGGGCAATGGGTACAAGCTGGCAATCAGGAAGTTCCATCTAAACATGAGGAAAAACTTCTTTACTGTGAGGGTGACAGAGCACTGGCACAGGCTGCCCAGGGAGCTTGTGGAGTCTCCTTCTCTGGAGGCTTTCAAAACCTGCCTGGACACTTTCCTGTGTGACTTGCTCTGGGTGATCCTGCTTTTTGCAAGGGGGTTGGACTAGATGATCTCTAGAGGTCCCTTCCAACTCTGACCGTTCTGTGATTCTGTTCTTGACTTCATTAAACAGTCTAAATTATCTTTTCTGCTATAACAAATTCATACATAATTAACAACTTATAAAATCAGCGAGTAATTTAGTATAGGAACCATGAATGAGATCTCAACAACAAAAAAAGCTATATGCAGAGATTTCTCTTCTGCGGTGCTGATCTCTTGAGACTGCAAATTCTCTTATATGCAGGTAATCAGTGGAAACCCTTTTCTTTACCAGAAAGTTGCTAGAATACGTAATACACCATCAAAAAGTTTTTTACTTCAGTTTTGAGCTCTGAGAATAAAGTTTGTATTTTACAGTATTTGATTTGATTATTAAATGACTTTAATAATTCTCACAGCTGCTAGAATTAAGATTAGTTCTCAAAGTCCACCACAAAAAAACCCCTGCATTTTAAGTAGTTTGAATAAGATGTAAGAAAACTGTGATTTGTGACTTGGGTGTACAATGTAGGACATGGTGTTCCTTATTTTCTGTAAAACTGTGCAATCGACACTGTGACAACCAGAAGAGTTTTCAAGTAATGGTTTGGGTAAAAACTGGATAAATAAATTTTTCTTTAAAAAAATCTACAGCAGTGTACACACATTACAAACAGAATGAAAAAGATTTACACTTTAAAATTAATTTGAAGATTTTATGGACAGCATCTTCCTTTTTAGGAAGATTACACCTCCAAGTTGTTATTTATGAACTTCATAGACCTAAATGATATTTTTTCCTTTTGAAGGAACATGCAAATCTTAACTGCTTTACAATTTGTATCATATTGATATGATACACTTTCTTCTGCACATGAGTATAACATATATGTTTCCAATATCTTGTAATATTTGCTGATAAATGCAAGAAGAAATGAGAGCAAACATAAGATTATTGGACACCTTTGATTGTAAGCCCAGGCTTCACAGAACACTGAAAAGACTTAAGTTTACCTTTCTGCAACAAAGGACTCAAATTTAGTAAGATATGGCTGGGGAGAACACCAATCCCATCTGTGATATTTAATACAGAAGAGCATAATAGTGTCGAGAGAAAAAAAAAGACTTGCCTCTAAAATTTACAAAAAGAATTTTATAATTTACCCAGTCATCACTAATTTGACCTACAAGACTCATTTATACTTTATTACTTGCAACACTAATACAACAATTATGAATCTAGACTTAATCTCTAAATGTAAACTATATTATATATAGGTATAAAATAAATCACATATAACCTGTAGTAAGACATAGACATTACGGTTATACCCTAAGCACAGCATAATGTACTTGTGTAGGCAAAAGATGACTTATTTTAGTTTAAAAGTACATAAACCCAAATGTGCAAAAAATCTACTTTTTGTTTCACCACTGGACTTGCTAATGAAGGAAATGTAGGAACACGCAGCATATGACTTTCCAAAAACAATTTTTGCTTTCTCCATATCCCTTTTGGACACAGATACTCCAGAGGAAAAAGAAATGCATCTACCAGAATGTTTTCAAATGATCTTCTGCTTAATTTAAGAATCAGAAAGTGGAAAAACACGCTATGTGTTGTCCCGTTGAATCTCATATGAAGATATGGTTTTGGTACATGAAAGCAACCACTTACCCTTGCCATTTGTTCTGCCAATTGTAGTCGTCCATCTAGTTCTCGCCTGATCTGGGCTGCTTGCTCATCTCCATTATCCAGCTTGGGCAGAGAGCAAAAACAGAGTTAACTCTGAGAAACATGCATTATATTTTAACTTTATAGCAGGTAATGTAGTTAAAACCAAATCGGAAACGAATTGGATCCTTTTTCATCTTAAAATCAATCAAACATTAAGCAAATACATGGTTTTGAGTCTTATCAAGGTAACAGAAATTAAGTGGCCACCAGTTACCTGCGGCAGGTAGGGTCTCAGAACGGTGGCCAGCACTCCCTCGAACTTTTAATACTCAGGCTAAACAGAAGAAGCATTACTTCCTTATGAAAATAGCAGCTGAAAACATTTCTCCATAAAGCAGAAAACTAGACCGAAACTAGACTGGCTTAGAGAATATTTTCAAAGAAATTTTTTGGTGCCATGAGTTCCTGTGTAGGAATATATAGATACAGGGAAAGAAAACTGTGTCGCTGGGCCTTCTAAATATGGTATTATTTCACTCACATAGCTTCTCTCCTCAAATATTGGCTAGCTGCTCATGTCAAGGAATATCCAATTTTCAAGCCTACAACATTTTCATAAATAGAGAATAGTCATGACTAAACATCCGGCTTCCATCAGGGAGGTAAAGGGGAAGAACACATCTCTTCTGGGTTTCAACAGAAAGGAGACTCTCCAACTCATTTTTCTCCTTTTTACTTGTTAAGGACGGGGTGGGGGAACGTGGGTGAATGGGGCTTGAGCTCAACACACTGACCTGCACAGCTGGTGAAGAGGAAGAAAAGTGATGCATCTAGAAAAGGTCAGGCCCACCTTGCCTTCCTACCTGAAGAAATGCCAAACAAGGACAAAGATGGAGTCCCAGCGGAGGGCTCCCTCCGTCCCTTGGGCTAACCACAGGCACGATGCCACATGGTGGCATGACCCCAGTATATTTAGTATGTTGCTACGGTTTAAGGACACCTAAACTGTTCTTCACTAAGAAAAACACCTTAAACTGATTAGGGATGTAAACTGGCAAAAATTATTTCTCTAATTAAACGAGAACTTCAGCTAATGAACGCACAATTAGTTTGGCAAATGATTCATTACATTAAACTAAGGCTTTTAAGTGAGACTGCTATTCACTGAATCAGGCCAAATACATAACACCAGCTCCTTTGCAATGCTAAACCTGTTAGATCTTACTGAACCAAGGCAGTCATGAACATGAAACATTTCCTTCAAAATCCAATTTTCAAAGAGGAATCATGAAAAATAACACTATCTAGCACTTAGAGGTCAATTGCAGCAGTATGCTTAATGCAAATCAGATCGCATTTAGCAACAGGATAAAAAGTTTTCTACTGCTAGCACAGAAGCACTGAGAGAACGTGCAATCTGCCACCTGCACAATCTGGTGTCTCACAAGATTCTTGCAGGATCTGGACTACCAGAGAGAGAACAAAACCTGACAGCTTCCCCAAAAGAGGCTCAAGTTTAAACTACGTTCCAGACTGGAAGGGTGAACCCCCTAAGTGTGTCTGCAAATCTGCTCCTAGCTGGACTGTGAGCATAAGTGGCAAGAGCATTCTCAGTGAAAGCAAATAGTTAATGTTTTAAGAATATAATTACAGCATTTCAGATAAATTCCCAAATTTGTATTCTTCCACTTCTTAACTGAGGCAGAGATTTCTTATTGAACTTGTCACCGAGAATGTTTCTATCTTCTACTTTCCATTGTATTATAGCCACATAGTGTTTGCAATTATTTCTGTTTAACCAGTAGGAAAGTCAGTCTAATATGAAAAACAACCATCACAGGCAATTGCTTGAAAAAATATCCACTTGAAGGTAATTTTGATGAGTGAACTCTTATTTCTGTAAAAAGGAGAGTGTGGGAGAGCAAAATGAAGCTGTGTCAAGGCACAACTTAAATCACCACCTCTACTATTAGCTCATTTGAAGAGGCTTAAAAACTGGTATTTATTTTTCCATTAAAAACACACACATGAAATGATAATTTAAGTTAATGAATGTGTAACCAGGTATTGCAAATCTTAGCATATTTTCCTTACCTATGCACTGCTTCCCATTAACTGTTTGTACTTGAGTACCTAAAAATGTGCTGGTTTCCCTACTCACTGATTTTTAAACTTCAGTCTTATTCCTGAAACACTTAACACATTTTAATGGTTTTGTTTATGTATGTAAGGATATTTTGTAAGGTATGGAATGAAGCTGAAGAGGTGAAACACCGAAGAATGCTGCTTTGCTCATAGAAAAGAGCCAGGGTAAGAATGATTAGTAGGTCATTCACAGCTGTATTAATAATAAGTAAAGTTGCTGACACTGGTATTTTTGCACTGTGTAAAATGAAGAGACAATGAGAAAAACAGTAACTCAGTAAGGTCATTCTACTACTTTTTAGTCTAAATTCAACACAACATGAACAACTTTGAAAGCAAAGCAGCGATTATGAATGTGTAATCAATTATACTTTATATATCTACTGAATCTGAAGTGACAACAACAGTAAGACTGAGCAGGTTCTGAAAATGTAGGTGGTACTTCGAATTTGTGAGTTGTGTGCAATTTTTACATAGGGAAGACCCTTGATACAACGCGCTGTACAGGTGGGAAGCAGTGACAAGGATTAACATTAAGTGTACCATTCTCCTTCACTCCTTATTCGTGGAAACTCGTACCCAAGACATCTGTGGCATACAAAGTTATGACAACCATTGCAGTAATTTTCAGCCTATTAAATAAAAAACTAGAAAAGTATACGACACTATTCACAGAAATGAATATAAATGTAACACTGCAGAGCAGCAATTCAGATTCTCCTCAGTATTGCAACTGAAATTTGGTTTAAAAAATCACTAATTGGTAATCACTTAAAATTCAAGCAAAGGGTTTTTGTTGTATTTTTTTTGGCATTCATATGGCATCACATAATGTTTCCCATCCTTAAATATGAAAGCATGTGTTTTAAAAAAAGTTATAGCCTTAGAGATTATCTTAAAAGAGGGCACATACACATTCCATTTAATCAAAATATTTCAGCTTTCTGCAACAGCAGCAATTATATACCACAGCTATAACACTGCATTAACACTAGAGATGCTCCTTATGTCACTTACAACCTCACATAACCGCTTAGCATTGTAGCAGCAGGGAACATCACTACAGAAGACTCTGCATATACCAGATACTTGTTTTCAGTTTAAAATACATTAGAAGTCCTGACCAAACAAACATTTCCCCCAAATGCCATAGAGCTGGCCCCCAGACCTTGTAAAACCTAGGCAAAGACACTGACTCTCCTTTTGAGGGCTAGTTAATTCAGTAGGAAAATTCCCAACTGAGCAAGAATATGCAGAGGACAGCTGTGTCACTTGTGCCCTTTCTTTTTGAAAGATGATTATTTGAATTTTAAAAGCTTCTTCTCAAAAAAAAATCAGTAGTTTTGAATGACTACGCTTGGGTGAACAAGAAACTACTTTTTACAATAGAAAGAAAGAAGAAATAAATGGTAGCTCATCATCTTTTTCCCCAGTGGTGTTATATAAAATCAGCTTTCTAAAATAAACCTGCCACTGTTAGACATCAAGCTACTAATTCAAAAATGTTTTTATTCATTAATGATTGAAGTTGCCTTTATTTCTTCTCACTCTGAAAAGGGCAATCATTTTTGTTACAAACTTCTTTATTAGTAGAGATGGAGTGGGAACATCCTCAATAAGGAAGTTGCCCAACAGTTCTTATTAGAGGATGTTTTCCATTTCTTATGTAAGTGTCAACTTCTAAAAGACAGACTAAAGTTTTTTACTTCAAATTTCTGGTTTAAGAATTTCAATCAAGACACTCCTGCCTCTGAGGAGGCCAGGGAAGATAATACACTGCATTTTCTATAATTAAAAAAATGGTGACCATCTTGTCAAAGAGGTCTAGCACTATCTTGCTTTGAAAGAAGGATCTCAAATTTAGCAGGGTCCCGTCTGTGTAAATCACCTCAATTCTGGCCAAGTTACGAACCTTTGAAAAAATCAGCCTTGCAGCAGTCAGGCTACAAAGAGCCACTACCAGAGGCTAAATCAGATTCAGCATGCAGACTCATCTTCAGGTTGTGCTGCTCTCTATGTCAATATGTAGGGAGTCTATGCTTCTCAGATTATTTGCTCATTTAAGAAAGACTGTAAACTTATCAGAATAAAAAATCACTATTAGGATGAATAGCACAGTATCTTTCTTGACAAACTGTTCTTTAATTTGTGTGCCTAAACAGCAGAGAAAAGAAATACATTTGAATGAATTAATGTTTCCATATTTTAACAGGTTGGAAAACACTGAATATTCAGTGATTTCTATTTAAACAATAATTTTTAAAAATGTTACTTAAAAGGCTGTGACATATCTCTGTATTTTAGTGCAAACAAAAAATAGTACACTGGCAAAACATCTGGTTAATGTCCAAGAGCAACTTAAGGTAAAGAAGGTACTAATGCTACCAAGAGGCACCATGCCAAAGCCCATGGCACTCCCTCACCTTCCTCTATATACCAAATAAATCAGAAATCCTATGCCCAAGACGCAAGACTAGTTTGAGTATTCACCTGCTGTAAGTTACCGTTCTTTACATTCACAAGTGCTCAAGACTAACCATTATTCCTCCAAGCGACTATTTTATTAATGTTAGCTACCCCACTGTTCCTAATTCACAGCAACATTAATGCGAAATTACATTCTCCTGCCCATAGCAATATAAATTCCTCCACATTTATTGACTAAATCAACAGCATACACATCTTAGGACTTGCTCATCTTTCCGCAACACAAAATCCCAAGCTTTTTCACTCTGTGTAACAGTAATGGACTTTTTTTTTGCCTTTATAGCCACTTTTTGCCACATGTAACCAACCCTGGGTCCTGTTGAGCTGACAGGTTATTTGTGGGATGCTCACGCAAGGAAACCCACAGGGTCCATCCCAGATTGCTGTCTGACAGCCAAGGAAAAACCATCAACACACATCAAATGGAGTAAAAGGCTTGGATTTAAAGTGTTGTGATAATATAATGCTGACAAAAATTGGATTTCTGGAAGTAACTAATGGCACCTAGCAGCAAGACTGGAAGAGAAAGAAAGCAAAGGCCAGAGAAGTTCCTGTGCTCAATTTTGGTTGTCAATCAAGGAAGCAGCAAGTAGGCAGTAGGTGTAGCAGATGCAAATATTGACGTTTTTTCAGACAGTTGTCCTTGCTACTCTTATCTCTGACTCTAAAAAAAGCAGTTTTGCTTCAGACAGGCCTCTCGCCTTTAAGACCCCCAGGATTTGTTCCCGTTCTTATCTCTGCACAGGTGGGGTTGCTCTAAAGCAACAGACTGGGAAGAGATTAAAGGTGTCTGCAGCGTTAGGGAGCTGCCACGCACCGAACACAAACAGCCCGCGGAGATTTCCCAGGTTTCCAGAGCCTGTAAACCAGGATTAACAGCTAAATGTACAGATGCATCAACAACTGAAAGCAGAGTGCCCAACTCCAGTCTAGAGCAGCAGACACTTTTGGACATGAATTCAATTTGCAGATGATACCAAGCGGGGGGGGAGTGTTGATCTGCCGGAGGGTACG
>NW_009721324.1:0-3617 GCF_000703405.1 Apaloderma vittatum
AGTCGCCATCCCTGGATGTGTTTAAGCATCGCTTGGATGTGGTGTTGGGTGATATGGTCTAGGGGTGAACTTGCGAGTAGGGTTAATGGTTGGACACGATGATCCCAAGGGTCTTTTCCAACCTGGATGATTCTGTGTTTCTGTGATTCTGAGAGGTGAGGCTGACTGGTTGGTAGTTCCTGGGGTCTTCCTTTCCACCTTTTTTTAAGATGGGTGCAATGTTTCCCTTCTTCCTGCCAGCAGGGACTTCACTTGACTGCCATGATTTTTTAAATATCATGGAGAGTGCCTTGGCAACTACATCAGCCAATTCCCTCAGGGATGCAACTCATCAGGTCCCATAAAAGTGTGTATGTTCAGGCTCCTCAGGTGGTCACAAACCTTGTCTGCACTTACAGTGGGAGGGACTTTGTCACCTTGGTCCCCATTTTGTGGTCCTTCAACTTGGGAGGTGTGAGGAGATAAGTTGCCGGTGAAGACTGAGGCAAAAAAAATACTGAGGCAAAAAAAATACTGAGAATCTCAGTCTTCTCCTCATGTGTTGTTACTAGCTTGTCATTCATTCTCCTTGGAGCAGGTATGCTTTCTTTAACCTTCCTTTTCTGGCTGACATACCTGTAGAAGCCCTTGTTATTCTTTGCAAACCTAGACAAATTTAGCTCCAGCTGTGCCTTGGCTTTCCTGACTTCACCCCTACACATCCAGGCAGCGTCCCTATACTCTTCCCAGGATACCAGTCCCTGCTTCCACTGCCTGTGCAGTTCCTTCTTGCCTTTTAGTTTGTGCACCAGCTCTCAATTCAGCCATGTCGGTCTCTTCCCTTTCCTGCCTGATTTCTTACACCTAGTGACAGAGAGCTCTTGTGCTCTATGGAAAGTGTCCTTAAAGATCGACCAGCTCTGTTCTGCTTCCTTGTCCCTGAGGACCGTTTCCCAGGGTGTCCTACTGACTAATTCCTTCAAGAGCTGGAAGTTTGCTTTCCTAATACAATATCAAAATCCAAAGAGGTTTTATCATCTCTCAATTCAATGAAATAATTGAATCAGATAAGGATCTGGGGTTTGCTTGATGCCACTCACTGAAAAAAAAAGAAGTTCCCTGGTGAGTGCCTTTGGGGAATCTCTCCATGAGCCTCTGAAACCCACGACTGAGGACAAATGAGAGGAAGTACAATACGCTTTTCATCTCTCACATTCTGAGCTCTATACAGCAATAGCACATTTATGCCATACTTTTCCCATTAATAATGTTTTGTATTATCTGTCCTCAGATATCTCACACCAAATGCTAACTAAATGACCCTTTGTTTCCTAATTCCCCCATTTCCTTCTTAAACAGTCCTGGAGTGACAATTTTAAACTGAGAAAATTCTACAATACTAGGTTAATTAATCTTCATGTTAGCCTGTGTGAAATATAGAGGCAGGAAGTGAAGGAACTTGCAGAATCGAAAAGAAAAAATAGCTGAGTGGCAGTTTAGTCAAGAACAGTACAGCGCTAAGAACAAGCTAACAGCCTCCCAGCACTGCAACAGTAGGAACACAAAGGTGAAAGCAATTAACTTGATAGAAGGGAAAGAACTAGGATTAATGGCTATTCTAAATACCTCTAAAGATACATAAATACACCCAATCATACAGAGCCTCTTGAGCTGAGCAGCATGAGCGTAATGTACAGAGCAGACATGAACAGCTGGGTCAAAAATTTAAACACAGCAGCTGAAAAATCAGAGTTCGAAGTGGGCTTGAATTGACTGTGCAGAGAGCCTCCAGTATAAAATGCTTAAGGTCTGATAATAGAAAGACTGAAAACTCCTGCTTTAAGAAACTGAATTTAGTTCACAGCTGCCCGATAGCTAGCACATGAACATACACATATCACTATTAAAAATGAGACCTTTCCATTTCATCACAGAGGTGCATGAGTATATGCATGCAACAGTAGAGATACCATGGACCACAACCCCCCCAACTATTTTCAGAGACAGCCATGCTCAGGAACTGCTGTATGGAACACAGCTGGAGAACACAGCTCTGCAGGATCCTGGTGACAAGCAATAGGGACATCAGGCTAAGAAACAGTAGAAAATGGTGCTCCATCAGTGATCACATTCTTCCATGCCTTCTCTCACACGATAATCGAGTAAGAGACAGCCTCACCTTAGCATTCATAAGGAGACTTTGTTATACACATCAATAAAGTCTTGAGCAAAAATTTTTCTCGGTATGAATTTTTCTCCTAAACTTAAAAAAAAAATCTGCCTGTGAGAGAGGGCCACAAATCTAATATTCCAAGGAAGCAGAAGTAATAAGAAAACATATTTTCTTTACGATCGTGGTAGCAGGAGAAACTCAAGTTAATCAATGATGAGGGCAAACATTCCAAGTTCAAGCACCCTAAGAAGAGCCAGTGATTAACTCTTAACAATATATCTGGGACAAATAATTTTACTTTTCCCATAACTAATTTATCTTTTGCCAGTGGGGTGCTCTCATACATGGAGATTTAAGTTCATGGCACATTAAAATTTAGCTGTATCATATTACTTAGTAACTTATAGGACAGGATCATTTACAATTCTTCCTCGAGGCCTCAGAATTCAATTTAAAACAGAGACTCATACAAACGAAACTATCCTGACCTGGCCAAAGGCCAAACTCAAGGCCGCCGCCCAGAGGAATGTTCTTTTGCACATGCTATCTTAGCAGGACTTCTAATAATGTTCCTGAAGACTCGATCAAATATTTTCCATTTAATTGGACAAGCTCTTTGTATGACAAAGAACAGAAACCAATGCCAAGAAGTCATTTAAATCAGACACAAACAAGGTGTTGCCCTGACTCTGGAACATCCCAGCATGTTACACACATTTTATAAATACACATCTTTGACCCAACCGGCTCATCAAGTTATTTCTGTACCTGTAAGACAACCAAATATGTTAACTAAATCTGTTCTCATACTTGTATGACCTCATTTTGGATTAAACTTTATATTTGTACAGTACTTCCCAGGCCCTCCCCTCTGCGCATCACTCTGCTAGGCATAGTACAAAGAATTTGGGAGCAATAACCCTGCTCACAGTCCAAAACAAACTAGACAAATGAAAAACAGACCTTCCCCAGTGAGGCATCCAGGGTCACCCTAGAACATCCCACAGGCCATCACACGCACAAGGCATGATGCCAACATGCCCCCATACAACAGCAAAACTCAATTGTTTAAATATATAGATACATCTTATATGTTAAAATGCCCATCTAATTTAAAATGGCTGCCTGCCAAAAACACACCATCACAAAGTATCTCATACACCCTTCTTTATTCCATTACACAACAATGAAAACAATTAGGTTTCACAGTGCTTTATGGACATTTTTTTTTAAAAAAAATCACAGTAAATGGTGGGTTTAAGATATAAAAAAGAATCTGAAGACTTCTCCACTAATCAGTCTAGGTCTGACTTCTCTACTGAGTAGTTTCCTACAATACACTTTTGCAATACACTGCATTTAATATTGAGCTATGAGTAGGAGTATTTCACTCAAAGTCAACACCACACACTAGCAAGGCATTTAATCATTCTATTCTAACAACAAATATATATAACAAATGATA
>NW_009721325.1:0-7802 GCF_000703405.1 Apaloderma vittatum
ACATATATATATATATATATATATGTATTTTATTCAGAGATAGAACTTGATACTGTGTAATGTAATTGTACCATATAGTAAGCGTGTAAGATATGCATGTTTCTGTAATGTCTGTGTCTCAGCATCTCAAGATTTAGTGTTTACCTTCTTATGTCAATAGGGGCTTGTTATTTTTATGAGACTCTTGTTGGAAGAAATTTTTAAACGGTACAGCAGCTATCCCTTTCTTACTCTTTGGGAACTATTCAGTGAATAAAAGTTATGAGAAACCACTTAGAATGATTCTTTGAGGATGTGTAGATTTGTAGATGCATAGTGGTTATGTCTTCCAATTGGGTCTATGCATTTGGGAAAATGTCATTTCCTGGTAACTATGTTTATGTACTGTGGGCTCCTAAAGGGCAATAATATCCTCAAATTTCATAGTTTACTATGTCTGTAGCACATAATTACATAGCTGCATATTACTCAGCCATTGCTGGACGGCCAAAATTTTTGTTATTGCTAAATCAAGAGTGAAACTTCTATTTCTTTTGTAAACATTGGGAAAAAAAAATTAAAATTGTCGTTTCTTTTTCTGAAGGAAGCTGTTAGCAGCTCTGTCAGTAGGTCTGCACAGGGGGAATCCAAATGTGGGAGAAGTGCAAGAGAGGCCAAGGGCAGCTCTCAAGAAAGCAGGATGCATGCTTCACTGAGTTGGTTTTGGTTTGCGTTAGTACATCTGACCAGGGCTACAAAACAAAGAGGTTTATTTTAACAACATGAAAATAAACGAGCCCCGTTTCATCAAAAACGTTTTCATAGTAGGTCACTGACCCATAGGATCTCGTGGAAAAACAAATTTGGGTCTCATTTATGTAGACAGGTGGTTCAGTAACCACAGGGTTCTTAAGCTCCTGAAAATGATGGTTGCAAAGCAAATTGAATAACAACACTTCTGCTACAATGTAGCTGTGATTCTGTTGGAGTAGCTAATCAGCTTTGAACATGACATCAGAATTTTTAAACATTTTTCTTTTCTGTGGCTTGTTTGTTTGATTTTAGCAGGTTTTTTTTGGTACTTGATGAAGATTTATGGGAGTATTTCCTTAAGCTAAACACTTTAAGGATTTAGCAGTCGTTTCTCCAGGATCTGTAGGAAATACTTAAATGTCTGTGTTACTGTTGGGCAAGAACTACTGCCTCACTGGTCTGGAATAATCTGGATGGACTTTGTTTAGCTGAAATAGTTTTCTCAAAAGGATTTTGCTTCTTTAGGCTTCCTCATATTAGAAGGATTGTACTGCTTGCCATCTCAGAAATACTGTGTTATTGGCTGAACTTCGTGCTGTAGGCACAGCAATCCTTAAGTAATCTTGTTCCTGTGTGAAATGATGAAGAATTCGAAGTACTTGATATTGTTCATTCTTGGAGAATATATGCATATATAGGTCTTGAAGCCTTTCTGTCAGTGGGCAGACTAGTACAGCCTTCATCTTGTTTTCCCTTTGGCACAACTGCACTTAAAGTGTGTCTGTTGGAATGGAGCTCCCCTGAAGCTGCGGCCTTACGTATAGAGCAGAACAATCTAATCCTTGTTGGCTTGTAGTCAACCTTATGTTAGTGTTGTGTTCTTAGCTGCTTGGAGATCATCTTGTCTCTAGATCTTTCTCCTTGTCTCATGGTGCTATAGTATGAGGATCACAAGGAGAGAGGATTCTAGGGTTCATGCAGGCGTAACGGATATTTTGTGTGCCTTTTAACAGGTTACTTATGCCTTTTAATTTTTGTGGTGACAATTCTGAGTGGGATAGGCGTGATGCAGTGTATTAGAAATGCAGGAGAGTATCTGACACCCTGCATTTTATCACTGGCTGGGAAAATGAAAGTAAATCGGAGGTGTGATTGTCACAGAAATAGAGTGTGCCGAACTTTTAGGTAAGAGTTTCTTTAATGACAGTGAGTTCTTGTGGCTGGTTACCTCTTCTGACTTCCTAGTGAGAAAGTGTCCTTTCAATGGCTTGTGATAGGTAATTCCCACAGACTTGTGTTACATCAGTCACAAGACCCGCTTTTTCATTGTCAAATTTAAGTCAAGTGTACAGTGGACTCTTTCTTTCACTTAATTATTTCCTCATATTCATTCTGTTGGCCTTGGAGGATGCCTCCTTTGTTAAGCAATCAGTTTGATTTCAGGCAGGAGATGATTCTGCTAGTCTTTTTTAATAGTTCTACTTGGCATATAGCTCCAGGGAGGAAGGAGTAACTCATTGCCACAGAAGCATTCTTTACTATATATGGAGAGGTGTGGTGAGCTGGGCTGGTATCGAGTTATTAAAACAGATCAAATAGGAACAGGGTTCTATTTCTTATGGTAAAAATTGCAGTAGTAGTTCTATTTTCAAACTTTCTTGCTAATTGTTCACAGCTATTTTCTGGCTTCTGGAAATGGTTAGTTTGATTAATAGAAACTTTTAAGAATTTTCAGCAGAGGCAACCTGGCTTGGAGATGTGCGTGTAAAATTTTACCATTTGCTTGCTTTGTAGGGTTTCAGTTCAGACCTGGAGAGATTATTCTCTGGTATAAGAAAATGGTTTAACAATGTCTGTTGTATTGCCTTTACAAAACTGATCAAGTAGTAACAATGGTGAACGATTAACAAAAGGATACTGCAGTAGATTCTTTATATTCCTTGGACAAAATTGTATTGTTTTCAAAAAGTTTGTGAAGGAGTAATAAGAAAGTAACTGTATTTTCTCGTTCTCTATTAGGATTTTGAAGATACAGAAAAGATTTTGTGTTGTTTCCTAATTGCATTGCAGAAGCTGAGAAAAGCCCCTGCGGAGAGTGGCTCTGAGGGTTTATTGATCAAGCTTTTTTAGATTTGTTTTGATGATATTGAAGAGAACCTGTAAATTCTTGTCTGTTAGACAGATAAAGGCAGATGTGAACTACCCTGCTGCATGCGTGTAATTGCTTGGTTTTATACATCTGCTACTGAGGTAGGAGATTGTCCATGGAGCTTTCTGTGCTACTTCTGGCTTTCTGGGATTTTCTTACTGTTGCCATTGTCATTAATAAGCACTCTCTGATATTTAAGACTCTCTATTAACCTTTTTGATTAAGTTGGTACTTACACTTCTGTCCATATCTGTATAATGTGGAGAGTTGATCTCGGTCTTTAATGGATACATGAATATCACTTGACCTGTTTTGTTTTTTCCTGTCAGCTTTGGGAAAACGCTGAAATTTAAACCTGTTCCTTGTACTTCTTTTGCCTGTTACTAGTTGTTCCTAGCCAGAGGACAGCTGTACATAATGCTTATGTACTGGCTCGATCCTTCATCTTAATGCCAAACTTTTTTTTTTCATATGAAGAGATCCTAAAATGAAAAATAAAAAGAGGGATTCTTATATTGAAATCCCAAAAAAATTACAGAGCTACCGGTTTGTATGCTGCTGCTTTGTACACAGTCTGCTTCTGGTAGAGGGTAGATAACCTTTTTCAGTCTAACAAGAAGTTACTAATAAAGGTTATTACTTCTGACAGCTTTGAAAATGTGAACCAGGACCACCCAGTCTGCTATGTTTGTAATAAGGGATCTCAAAGTTGTAACTATTGTAAACAATTTTCCTTCAAATAACAGTTGCTTAGCGACATGCTGTGGTATCTCTCACAGTTTTTGGAAAAGCTTCTGTACTAACATGTCACATAAATAAAGAAGTTCATTTATTCCACACCATAATCCTGTAATATGGTTGTAGTGGGCTTCCTTGTAGCAACCTTATTGAAATTCCATTATAGATCGTCTGGCTTTATTTCCAAGAGTAGTAATATAAAGAGGTGCTGACAGAAAGTAATGGACGTGGTTGACTTTTTTTAACGGGTGCTGTATCTTGACTGTTTTTCCTCACGCGAAGGAAGCAATACAAAGCAAAGGAAGAAGTCACATTAATGACCACGGCATATTTCTTGATGCTAATAGGATTTTCTGGTGAAACCATTGAATGGAATTGACTGTGCTCCTGCTTTACTGCTTCCTGAGCCAGCGCTGTTTAAAAGAGAAAACCTAGTAACTCCTTAGAGTTCAGTAACTCCTGTCTTTCTGTCTGAGTCTCCTGTTATGTATTAATTCATGTTTATTGCTTTATGGTTACACCCAAGCTTGTGATGTAATCATCTGTCCCTTAAAGTAACTCTTAGAAACTACTTAAACTACATCATGTTCCCTTAGGCTGTTCTCCAAGGACAATGCCATAGAGCTCTTAATAACAAAGGAGAAAAAGCTAGCTTGTTTATTGTCAAAAATGAGACCCAGATGTTTTGAGGGTGAAATAAAATAAATGACAAAATTGGGGAGTGAACTTAAAATTACTTGGATGGTTTCTGGATATTAAAGGCTGGAATACTACGAGTGCTCCTTTAGAGCTACCTGTTAAAAAAAATTAAAAGCACTGTAATTTTGGTTTTGTGTTGGAGGCTGAGTTGTATAACAGGTAGCATTGCAAATCTAGATGTTAAATCCAACTTGAGCGTTGTTGAACTTGTGTGGAAAGGAACAGAGTGCTACTTATTTAATGACAAATGTGTGGTACTTTGCTTTGGTAGTAAAGCTGTCAATGCTCGGTAGAAAAGCAGACACAGAATTTAGAGACCAAGGGGTATCAGACACATCCGTGGGGTTAACACTAGGTAATTGCTATATTCAGAGAGACGGTAATAAAATTGACAATTTATATCATAACCTGTGTATCAACTTAAATTTCTGCGTAGAAATATTAGTAAATATCATACTGCAAGACACTTTAAATGGAAGCGAAGATGCACGTGAGCTTTTTTTTGAGTTCTTGCATTAGAAGCCAAGTCCTTTCTTTTTTCTTCCATAGCCATGAAAAGTTGGTGATTTCTACTCATGCCTTGAATATTTGCTGTTTGCATGAAACACTTTTTGCTGATATCTTGGTGTTTGAAATTTTCAAGCCAAGTCAGTAGCATAATGAGGAATTAAATTGCCACGGGAAATTTCACATCTTTTAATAGTCAGGGGAATCTTAATAGTTAAGTTTCTCTCCTATCCTAGCTTCAGACAGAGGAAGAAATATTATTAGCCTGGTTGGAGCCAGGAAGGTAGGAATTTCACAGTTAATAACTTCTCCATTGTTTTTTCAAGGGCCCTTGATAGTCCTTGATTGACATGGAAATTGTTTCCCTCTATCCCTTTGCCTTCAGGATATAGGACCCTCCAAATGGGCCGGGGGCTGAGGGAGGAAGGGAAGAAACTGCCACTTGTTACCTTTATGAGCAAAATATGTTTAGGAGGTGAGAGGGAGTGTTTGTCCTTTTGTTGAAACCCTGCGTTTGATGCTATGTGTGGCTGCTCTAAAGAAAACAATAATAAACTGGAGGACTATGCTGCATGTATACCTCTTGTGACTTTTGAAGGTCACAAATTCTATAAATCTGCGTAGGCCACCTGAATCGTAAAGCAAGAAAATGCAGATTGTAATACAATAAAGTTGTGAAATATAGATATTTCTGTATTTATGTGAGACTTAGAAGTCAACCTCCAATATAACTAGAAGGAGCAAAAGAGCTTACGTGGAGGCATGTGAGGGCATCAGGGTTGGGACATGGGAGCTTTGGCTGAAATGAAACAGAATGCGTTGAGAGATGGATATACATACATGTGCCTATATACACAGGTACGTGTATACTTCTTTCTTCATTGGAGCTGTGGTTATGAATCTTTCACTTTGTTCCTTGATGTTCAAATGGTCTTTTTAAGCTGGCAACACATTGAAGTTGTGGAACAGGAAGACTTGACAGTATGTGGAGACTTTGCAGAAGTACTTTGAATAGAGGCTTAAAATATACAGTTGTGTTATTGAGCATAAATTAAAATTTGTCGTATTGAGTTTGAATTCTTTCCTGATGAAATTGAAAAGAAGAAAATAAATGTACTAAAAGCCAGAAGACAAAGATCATACTAGCTTGGATCCAAAACACAACTAAACCACTATCATGTCTCTGGTTGAAATTTGCTAAGCAAGAGTAAGTGAAGAAAAAACAAATGTAAGTTGTATTGTGGCTGAGATCACTTGAATCATTAACTGGGTCTTTGTAATTAATATTACTGTTTTCTTCTTCATTGTTTGTCTTCTTTATCCACATAAACTGCTAACTACTGATATACAATCAGTTGTTAGACAATTTAACTGCATGTTGTGTGGGAAAATTAACTCCATTTGTTTTTTGAAGCTACCAACAACAGCGTTTAATACTTCCAAGTTTTTTCTTGTAATACAAAAAAGATGAGAACGACTGTTTCTTATCACCTTCCCTTGCTTTGTAATTGTACAGACCTTTAGTGTATTTTCTCTCAGCTGTTTTCCTTGTAGGGAGTTGCTGTCTACAAAGTTGTTCCAATGTGGAAGCTGCTCTGTAACTGATCATCCTTGCCTTCTTTCTCTGAACCTTACAGGGGCCTTTTTTGAGGTGGAAATTCCAATAATATTTAGTCTTCAACATGGATACACCATGGATTTATGCAAAGAAATAATTGTGTTTTCAATTACAATTTATAATGCTTGCTCTGTGAATTGCTACAGAGAAGTGCATTGATGTTTTCATGGGTCTGCTTCCTGAGAAGTGCTTTTTTCACATTGGAGACTGCTTCTTCTGTGTGTATGAACTTAATCTTTTCCCTTGTGCATCTGTCAGATTTTATCTGCAGCAAATTATATATCTGTCATTTCACCATTCAGGCACTAAATACTATCAGTTCTTCAGCTGTCACGTTGTATAACCAACAAATTGCGTCATCCCCTACACCTCCACCTTTTCAGGTCACCTGTGAGTATGCTCAACAGTTGGGGCTCTCCTAAAGTCCTTTTTTGCATCTAGCTGTGACCTTTTACTCGAAGGCCTTCTTACTCTTTCCAATTCCAGCTGCAGTTGATGCTTGTAATCCAGTCTTTGGCAGATCTAAATCTTAGCTGAGTAACAAATTTATATTCCTCCTGTGAAGCAGTTAGGAGGTTAGAAAGCCAGAAGAGTTAAAAGTCAGTTGGTTTTTTGTGTCTGAGTCCAGTTTGCAACACAGCACCTGTAAAGATCTTAGGTGACTTAAGCTGCAACATACAGTCCCTGACAATGCTGTGGAAAACTGATTGTCTTTGGGGGGGAACAGGCAAGTCTTTGCAATGTAAATTTTTGTTTTTTAAAGAAAAATATATTTTGGTTTTCAGATTTCTTAGTCTCTTTCACAGCTTTTCTCTCCATTCTACTTCTATCTTCTTTTTTTCTTGGAGGTATAACCTATCATTGTTCTGTTTCCTGCCTCTCTAATGTCTGCCTTGAAAATAATATCATGTGATATCCAAAATAATAGTCAGCAACTAAGCTGAGATATATATCTCACAAATTAATGCTGACATGTCTGACTGTCTGTGGTGTTGAAGAAAGGAGTTACTCTTCTTTTATTGAAAACTCATGGTCACATCTAGTATGTATGAAGTTTTCTTACATAAAGTTATCATTCATAACTGCTGTGTTGGGCAGAGATGTGCATACACATGATATTGCAAACATATATATATATATAAGCATTTTATGTAACTTTGCTGATGACATGAAACTGGGAGGAGTGATTGACACCCTAGCAGACTGTGCTGCCTTCAGAGACACCTGGACAGTCTGGAGGGCTGGGCAGGGAGAAATCTTAAGAAGTCCAACAAGGGCAAGTGTAGAGTTTTGCACTTGCGAAGGAATAACCTCATGTGCCAGCACAGGCTGGGGACTGAACTGCTGGAGTGCAGGGTC
>NW_009721325.1:7890-56250 GCF_000703405.1 Apaloderma vittatum
GTAGCTGGTAGGTGGAGAGAGGTTCTCCTGCCCCTCTACTCTGCCCTGGTGAGGCCACATCTGGAATCTTGTGTCCAGTTCTGGGCCCCTCAGCTCAAGAGAGACAGGGAACTGCTGGAGAGAGCCCAGCACAGCCACAGGGATGATGGAGGGATGGAACATCTCCCTGGGGAGGAAAGGCTGAGGGATCTGGGGCTCTTTAGCTTGGAGAAGAGGAGTCTGAGGGGTGACCTCATAAATGTTTATAAATATGTCAAAGGAAAGTGTCAGGAGGACAGAGTCAGGCTCTTTTCAGGGATTTCCAGTGATAGGACAAGGGGCAACAGGCACAAGCTGGATCACAGGAGGTTCCACAAAAATATTAGAAAAAACTTTTGCACTGTGAGCATGACAGAGCCCCCTAACATTCTGTGATTCTGTGAAGTGCTCCTGCAATACCCCAGCACTTCATACAGTGAAGTTTTACCTATATTCCAGTATAAGGTGATTAGAAAAGTTGAACCACTTATGATTGCAGATCTCCAAGCATCTTCTAGCAGAGGCATAGGTGAATATACGTTTAAGCTGAAGAAGAGAACATTGTGCTAGTGGGGTGGTCTTATGTGGCTGCCTTAAAGGTGATGTGTGGATGTGAGAGCTGTGGCACACAGTTGGTGGCTGGTCAGTTTGTATGGGTTACTTGTGGGGACCTGAGGAGCAGAATAACAGAGCGGAACGTGCCAAGTTCTATTTCCCATGTGTGGTACAGGTTAAAGCAATCTAGAAGATGCAGGGAGTTGCAGTGTGTGGAGATGGTTGACTGTACAGTCAGCATGTGTTTAGTCAGACTTGCTAAGTTTGACTCGAGGCAGGTATTGCCAGAACTGATGTGACTCCTGGAGAGCCTCTCTGCACAGTTCCTCAGCTTCCAGGGGGCTTTGTTAGTCTGGGCTCATGCTGTGCACATCCAGAGTTGTTTCTGATCCAGCACTGGAGCTAATCTGTTCTGTGGCATTAGATGATTATGCATCGTTCTGCCCAGTGCTCCAAATTCTTGGAATACTTTGCAGGTCTTATTAGCTGTAAAACATCCAGTTCAGAATACTTCAGAGACTCAGCAGCAGCTGTGTTCTCATCCAGCAGTCCCAGGTCGAATAACCTGGACCAGATCTTGTCTGGCTCTGTGCCGCAGATTCCTTCCTTCCTCTGGGTGTACCTTGGTGCTGGTGTGGTGGTGGTTTATGCTCTGTGTGTACACACATGTGCTGACTGTGTGGTGGGTGCATTTCCAACATGACGTGACAGATCAAAGTTTTCATTTATAGTGTGCTCTGAGTCCCACGTGGTGATCGTAGTTTGAACAGTGCAGAGGATTTGGTGTGACAATCAAAATTTGACTGAGTTTGCTTATGCGAAAATGTAAAAGGCTTTTTCTTTAGTTTGTCTGCCCTTCAAATTCACAGAAATGACGTGTCATTCCTTCATAAGGCAGCTAGTTGCAGGAGTGGCTTGGGTTTTAAATCCAACTTCCAGATATGTCCTGATATTATTTCTGTTTCAAATCCCCAATTTAAAATCAGGAATATATACCTGTTAATACAATACAGGAACAGGGTCCACAAAATCATTTTACCAAGATTTTGGCTTATTTTGTTGACGAACTTTTTGCAAACCCTTTTAATTTTATCCTAGTAGTATAAAGCTTCACCTTTTTCCAAGAGATTTGTTATAAAATCAGAAATACTGCTGTAACTGGAATTAAACACCCGACAGCATTAAGCAGTAACGTGATGGTGAGGAATCTCTGAAGTAACAGGCTTACGCAAACATACAGGGAATTTCTGTCCTGTTCTCTGGGTCTTTTCGTGTGGGAAGGGGTTACTGCACAACGGATTCCTTAACGCGTGCTCAGCCTGGGCTTCGAAACAGCCGCCTTAGAGCCTGCCCTGCCCTGTGCTGGCATTCCTCACGTGGGCTTCACCTTGCATTTGAAATTTCTATATTTGTCCTAGAGCTTACTGATAGATGAGGATAAACTGAGGTTCTTGTCAAATGGTGTGTTAGGAGCTATTCTGCTACATTTCATTTGTGTTTGGCACTTCTGTCAAACTGGAGGAAATGGTCCTTATAAATGACTGGTTGTGACATTTACTCTTTTCATTAAATACTTTTTAAACACTACTGTGTCTCTTTTATAGGATTTAAACACATCCTGTCTTGGACTTTGATATTTCTGTACTGAGAACTTTCTTAATGGCCTTTCTCTCAAGTCCAGGAAGAGAAGTAAGAAGTGTAATTGGGATTTTTTTTTTCCTAGGCCTTTCTTAATGACTTCCTGGCACATAATAAATATAAGCATGTTAAATATATGCTATGTCAATCTTCTGTCAAGTATGTCTAAGTTTATATGAGGTGATTTAGTCTTACGTTTAGGTGAGAATTGCAGTAGATGTTTTTTAAATACAGTAGGTGATGTTCAAGAGAAAACCTTGTTCGTTCCCCTGCGAATCAAGCTATTAATAACATGACTTTTGGCATAACTTCCGGCTTGAAATAAATCTGAAGGAGTGTTTGGAGAATCCCGTAGCTTGAACCAAGACATCAATATCCATGGACTCTTCAGTTTGTTGTCACCTCAGATTCACTTAGTTATCAACTATTAGTGTAGCCTTGCCTCACTGTCTGCAAGCTCTGTTTGTGATGAGTCCTGTGCCCTTACAGGGTTTTGGGGACAGTGGCCTGTGCAGTACGGTGCCGGGGCGCTGACCTGGATCAATGGGTTATTTTTAAAACTATGCTTGTATAAAGCAAAGAATGTCAGCAGATTACTGGTCTTGATAAATGGTTCTGGCTTGCCTCCTGCTGCAGTGATAAAAAAAGACCAACATTTCGTCTATAACAATATAGCGTTAAAAATGTTAAGTAAGTTTAGACCATTATGAACTCTTTAGTGCTAGTGAGCAGTAGGTTGCTATGTGAGCTTTTTAAAAAGTGTCCCTGTGTGGGCTTTAATTCATATGATGTTTGAAAGAAAATCAATACTAAGGTGATGTCAGGATGAACTCTTGAAATGCTTAGGGCAATTTAAAAGGGCAGCCAAGACTTTAGTCTTTTATTTATCACAGGCAGGGCAGTGTTAGTCAGTACAAATAATAAGAAATAATTTAAAATATTTATTGGATTAATTTGATAAATTAGGGACAAAATTGTTGATGCTAGCTTTCTTTTTCTCTGAGAGGTTGCTTGCATCACTGTAAATGTTCAGCTTTTGATGTTGCCGCCTTTGTAACCTTGCAAATACAGATTTTTGTGACTACATACATTTTCTTCTCTGCTTGTTCGTGTGGAACCTCCTATTCTAGAAATTTATTCTTATTTTGCATAGTTTCTGTGACTTAAAATAATAAGCATAAACTCAGCATTTGGGAAATAACAGAATCACAGAATAATTGAGGCTGGAGAAGACTTCTGAGAATGCCAAGTCTAGCCTATAATTCTTGCAATTAGAGATAAGAATATTCTTAAAACATATCCCTTGGACATTGAGCTAAGTCAAATGACTTTGAGTTGACAGGATAATTGCATCTACACTGTGAGAGCTAAAATGATGATCAGACACAGTAATAAACATTAGAAAACTCTGTGGAATAGTTGCAGTTCCCTGGCAGCCTTTTTCATACTGATCGATAAAATGTTCAACATGTGAAGTGTTTCTCAGGAACTTGTGGTCATCCTGATAAGGATAGAAATGAGGAGTTCAAAGCCCTGTGTTATCAGAAGTACTTTTTTTTTTTTTCATTCTGCGAAGTAGATCAGATATTTTGGAAAATAAACATGCTTAACTGAAAACATGAATTTGATGAGCGTGAAGTAGCACTTCATTATCAACTTTAATTTAAACAAGGTAAAATTTAATTAGGTATGCAAGTGTGAAATTTCACATCGATAAAGGAATCCAGGTTCCAATCTTTCCATGTTACTTTCCAGGTTCCCAGAATCGAGTGTTTGGTGCTCTGTGTCTCTCATGTTCTTTAGTGTTTCATTGACTGGTTTGCTCATTTATCTCAGAACAGTAACTGGGTAGCTGATAAAAGCACTGTGAAATAACCAATTTTTATATCTACCTAAGTTACCACATGGCACATGTAATGCCTAACGTTTAGGCTTTGTAAGCAAGCTTGCAAAAGCAGCCTTTGATCTGTTCTAGGTGTCAGAAAGAGAAGTTAATACTCCCCTCTCCTCCATCACCCCTCTCTTCCTGCAAGACATATTTTCATATGGTAGCCATATGAAAACTCTGCCGTATGAAAACCCTGCAAAATTAGTTTGATCTCTGAGGAAGGCCTTTCAATTCAAAATTCCCGACTTGTGATAGTGAAATCACTCAATGTGCAAGAAAACTGGAAACCAGATATTGGGTACAAAGTGTCAGTAGGTTTCTAGAAGGTCTGAGTGTCTTCTGAGATCAAAACTTTAGCAAAAGTAGATCAATTGTTGAAGTTGGGTGTTAAGGTAGAGAACAAAGGAGGCATCAACACAGGCTTATGACCAACATCTAAGTCAGCTTCCTGTTTAGTACGGTGGAGTTGTATGTAATTAGTTTAGGTCAACTTCATTATGAAAATAAGATTCATTAGGAATGTGAAGTTAGATAACAGAGGAGGATTGTAGAAGAAGGATTGTTTCTTACAAATCAAATTGCTTTTAGATTTTGCAGGGCTCTCATAAATTTCAGGTCTTTTTCAACCTAATTCTATGCCTTTACAAAGAAGAGGAAGTTTACGTATCTTATAATTTCTAGGTTGGTGTAATTTGTGATGGTTGATTTCTTACAAAGAACAAGTGGACGTCAGTGTAAAACTTTTCACAGTGGGTGAATGAAATGGACTAATGTATAAACATTGAGTTCTTTGCCAGAATGTTTCTAGAAGAACTTTAAAGAATCTATTTCAAATCACCATGTAGTTGTAGTTGTGTGGCTACCTGGATATTCATATGTTCTACAGCAGTGCTTATATTTTCAAAGTGAAGTTTTTAGAAAATTCTTGAAAACTAGAATATTGCATGTATAATGTAGAAATAATAGATAATCTGGAAATAATCTGTCGGTCAAGTTATGGCACTTACTGTGCCTGTACTTTTAGATGGGGAGAGAAAATCCAGATACCTCCTGGTAATTATTCCTCAGAGCAGTGAAAGCTTACCATGGGAGCCCATATGATTCACTGTTAGTAGGCATTCAGATGAATTATTTTTTTTTAAATAAATATATTGTGTACTCAGCCATATTAAAACATTCCAGCTTTCTGGTGACTGTCACTTGACTCCTTCCCTCAAGAATGTAGGCAGGTGGTCTACGGATGGCTGGATCCGTTTGGCTCGTGTGTGAGTAACGTACCCAACACACTCTGTGCCGAGTTCATAGCGTGAGATTTAATGGGATGGGAGCTTCATGTCTTTATACATAATAACTTCTTATATTGGAAGACAATCTAATTTTGTTTTTCTTTCTAATTGTAACTGTTTAGGCGTCTGAACAAGAACAAATTGCAAGTCCTTCCAGAGCTGCTTTTTCAGAACACACAGAAGTTAACTAGATTGTAAGTATTGTCTGATTTGTATTTCTGTTGTATGTTTCGGACTTACACTTTTATGTTTTTTCCTTTGGTGAGAGGTTGAATTTTTGTGATGGTAAAACTGCTAGGTAGTAAGGATTCTCAAGAAGATGTGTTCTGTTCACGTGTGTAGTTGTAATTCGGTAAAGCATGAATATCAAAGGGAAGCGAAGCCCTGAAAAATTTCTGTTCCTGATATATTCACCAGGGGGACATCAAGGTGAATTGTTTGCAACTCTCTAGGTAGAGTTAAAGGAACCATGAAAAGTGGCAACTTCTCATACCAGGTGTGGTCTAGATATCTACAGAGAGAGATTGTGTACTTTTAAAACTAGCGTGTTTACATAATATGGGTTGTTGTAACCTTCTTAGTTTTTAAGATTACCTTTTTAATGAGGTCACGGCATTGCTAGGCAGATCAGCCAAGATCTACTGCTGCCTTGTCAGTCAGAATGATGAGGAAATATTTTTAATCTTTTAATAATTAAAATATCTTATTAAAGATTTTTAAATCTTCAAATATAAAAACTGTGTGGTAAGGTGTTTACATGGCACCAAGACCTTTTTGAACAACAAGAGAAGACACAATGACTGGATCATTTATTTTAAAAAGTTTAAATAACCCAAGAGAATATAAATAAAGTGGATGAGCAGGTGCCTGCACAGTTATTATCAAGAAAAGAATCACTGGCCTTTTTAAAGGGGTAGGCAAAAGCTGCTTGGCGGGATCTAGAAAGCAATTTCAAAGTTAAACTCATGATCCAGACTGTCTTTCTGAAAGCTGTGCTATATGGTAAAACTGGTATGGGGTTTTTTGTTTTGTTTTTGATTGGGCTTTTTTTTTAATGTTTAAATTTATTTATGGAAGACTGCATGGTAAGACTTCTGAGACTTACGATTTGACTGGTGAAATTGTAAAGCTAGTACAGGGTGGCTGAAAGGTTGCTATATCTATCAGGAATTTTTATAATTGTTTTAATACCTCTATATGCAACCACAAGAACCTTTTAGGCAGAGCTATGGAAATACAGAACACTGGGTGATGGTGAAAGTGAATTTTGAAATTAGTTGGCTTGAAAAGAAGTAGGCTGTTTGTTAATGTTTTAAAAGCAGACAACGTGAACAGTGTTGTGCAGCAAGTAACAGTTTTGTAGAATTTCTCTGATGAACTTTGTTGTCATCCAAGCTTGCTCATGAAATACAAGTCGATGACATTGTTCTGGAGGTTAAAAAAACTAATATATAAATATAAACCATTAACGACTATATCTGTCTTTTAGTCTAAGTTTATTGATAAAACTTTGTTGAACTTGGTTTTGCCAACTTTGTCCTAGCTTTTGAATGCACTAGAAATATTTGCTCAATGGATTTGATTGAGCCAAGTGATTTGGTCATATTTCCTAATATTCTTTGTGTGTTTTTGAAATTTTCTATCTTGAAACTTCTCTGAAGTATAAAGCATGAGCTGGTATTTATTTGCAGATGCCCTTCTCTGGTCTTCAGAACATGCCAGTTGTATTTATTCTGTAGAAGAGTTGTTCATGTAGGCTGGCTGTTGAAGGAAATGGTGATGCTTTCAAGATAATTATTTTTTTAATAGTGTTTACATGTATTCACTGATACAAATTCCCATTCGACATGTTGATGCTTCCGCTGTGAGTGATCAGTGTCCATGGCTCTAACTAGGCTGAAAGAAACTTCCTGGTTATTTGTGGTTTTGAGGGAAGGTTCTGTGTATGTTTACAGTGTGTGTGCATTTGTCTTAAGAAACCTTGCACAAAGAAACCAAGTGAAATTAATTGAGGCTTTGCAATACAAGAGTGTGTATTTACTTTTTTTAAGTAGATGGTGTAATCATGGTACATACAGTTCTTAACATCAAGGGTAATAATTTTGCTTTTAGAGTTTAAGACTGTCATAAACTTGCATAAAATAGAATTACTGATATGAATGCTGTATTCTGTAATGCCTCCCAACAGATGCTGTCGAAACATTTGTCTTTAGTCACTGACATTCATTCAAAGTCTTGCTTACTGTTTAATGGAGCTGTATATCACTTTAGCACTGTTTGTCAGTACAAAACTTGCTTTTTCTTTTCAAGATACGAGTGTTATATAAATACAGCTATATTTTAAGTAAATAAATCTTAGCTAAGTGAACTGTTATGGTTTCAAATGCAGTTTGGTTGTATGTTTTTTTCAGTGATGGGCTAAGAGTGAGAAATTTGCTACCTACTAGAATTAGTCAAAATACACACTTTGAGGAAAAATACAAGTATATGTTTAAGATGATTTCTTTTGTTTTTTCTTTGGTGTCTTGGTCCTACTGCTAGTAGATTTCAGAGTTGTTTTTTCTCACTTTTCTTATGACTTGTCCTAGGTCCAGCCCTGCCAGTCTTAGTTTGTTCACAACTGACTTTCTGGGTAAAACGCTTCAATAAAGAGGCATGATGCTTGCATTCCTCTCCTGCAGCTGCTCTGACCCATCCTTTCAAGAGGAACATAGCTAAGAAAGTGATGAAAGGGAGTAAAAGAAGCGAAGCAAAAATTGATAGGAGGGACTGATATGTGGCTGATGTAAATTCTGTGAAACTTAAGAGAGTTGAGTTAAAATGAACATTAAAAAGTGTATCTAATACTGGTCTTGATTTCCATTTTCTGTAACATAGGTATATTATTTCTGCTGCCTTATTTTCAAACTTCTGACTTGGGGCTACTAAGCTGTTAATTTTATTCTTTATTAATAACTGTAATTCTGATGAACAAGGAAGTCCAAACCATAGTATTTTAGTTGTGTGAGCTTGTTACAGCTCAAATGATGCACAACTTCAAGAACTGTTGTCATGCAGTATGCCTGAAATGTAAAATTTTAAGACTTAAAACTAAAAGGTGACAGGAAGTTTGATAGCTTGGTAATAGTGTGAAAGTTGGATGTATTTATTAGCATTAATAGAATTTCATGGAGATGGAGTGACTGACCTGCTTAAGTATGCAGGAATGTTGTGTGCTGGAGGGGTTCAGGCCAGAACTGGTCATGTTTTGGGAATAGTTAAAGGTTGCAAAACAAAACACACTTCAGGTGGGCTAAAATCTGCCTATGAGTTCATTGGAGGAACAAGCTTGTTTATGTAGGTCATTACTAGCAGTATCTCATCAGTGTTATTGCTGCTGGAAATTCAAATGTAGGATGTTAAGTTTTCCTGTCGTGATGTGCTTGAAAAGCCAGAGTCCAAACCTGTTTGGCGATGTTGCATTCTTCTCGTTCCGTAGGCGCAGGTTTGGGACAGCTGTTCTCCTCGTGGTTTCCTTTTTGGTTCCCACTGTGCATTTTCACTGAGATGCAGTCTTTCTGATAACTAATACAATTTAATTTAACATGCTTCTCAGATTATAGCTGCTTTCGCAATCAATGGATCACTTAGACTCCAGGTACCTTTGGCTTTTTTTTGTCCCAGTCTTTCTCAAAATGCCAAATTACAGGATATCCTTGCGTCTTTTACAGTGCCGCTTGGACTGCATTGTCACATCTGGTTGATATTAGAGCTAGGAAAATAAATAAATATATGCAGGAATAAACCATAGGTGGAATGTGAAATGCCCCTCCAGGTTTTGAGCCTTTTCTTCTAGAAAGAGTGCCTTTTGAGACTCAGAGATTTGTTTGCTTTGGTTTAGATAAGAGTTTTAAGTTTAAGTTGGATGGTGAATGAACCCTTGATTGGATTCTCGCCTGGAATTATTTCCCATTGCTCTGCTGCCTTGATTTCCTAGGTTTAAAAGCTTCTTAAATGTTTTATCTGGGATAAATAATTAAGTAGCTAATAAATCAAACTGCAGGAATTTTTAATGAGAAAACCGAATCAAGGAAAAGGCACTTTTAATAAATTGAGAAATGGAAGCAAAGATATTTCTTGTATAGTTTGATATTACTGGCTAGAATCTAGCCACAAAGATAAAGCTAATGTCTTGAAACAAGTGATTAAATGCACTGAAAAGGTATAGTATAAACAATCCAGCAAGATCAACAGAATGGAGATACTGTAGACAAATTATTTGTTTTAGTGAAATGGGGCAGCCTCTTTATGTCAGGAATAGCCACTGCATAACGTGTTGGTTGCTAACATTGTGTAAGTACAGTGAGATTTGTCAATGAAGCTTTATTTCTTGTGTACTGGAATACTTTGAAAGGTGGTTATGACCGAAGGGTGGTAATGGTGGGTCAGTACCTGTAGCAGGCCATACGTATTGTGAGTAGTCTTAAAAAGGGGCAATGCTCGGTACAAATGGTCGCAAAATGCTTGACGCTGGAAGGTGCTTTTGGAAGTCACTTTGACCAGCTCAAGCAGAGTAAGAGTGAGTTTCCTTATGTTCAGGTAGAAGCTGGAAACTGTTTTGTTGTGTACGTGTACAATATGTCCCACCAAATAGCTCGTATGTAGTGAAGCAGACTGAATTTTAGACAGAGAAAAACATTTTGCAGTAAATATATTAGGAACAAAGCTTGGATGCTGTTATTTGATTTCTTAGCTGAAGGTCATGCAACTTCATTTATGGTGAAAATCTTAGAAATGAGAAATCACACACATGCAAACGCACACAAAATGTACCAAATGTTTCTGAATACTTTTTAAGCAAAGTTTTATTACTAGCTTTTAATACCTCCATTGCTTTCTTTTTTCCCCTTAAGCTAGGTGCTAAAACTGCCTAGAAATGCTGGGTTATCTTGTAACTTTTAAGCTGGTGAGAAATGTGTGTTATTGTGTGAATGTGCATACTTAAAAGCGATTTTAATGACAAATTTATTACACACTGAAAACCTGTGTAGTCTCTTTAATTGTTTACAATATTGACTTATAGTTTTATTTTTATACGTTTCCATTTACCATCTCTTGTTTTGTCTGCTTCCATATGACTTCAGTGTTTATGCAGTGTGTCTAACTGATTTTGTCTAAGAAGTTTCATTAGATAATGCCTAGTAGGTGTAGCTGGAACTGTTTAGTTACCCCCTTACTTATGCAGACGACCTCGTTAAACATCAAGACGTGCATGCAGATTTTTGTGTGACCCCGTCACGGTGTTGCCCCCTGTGCCTGTGGTCAGAAGTTGGCCCAGGCAAGTCAGTGTCTCCTGGTTTGCATTTGACAAGTGTAGTGTGTGTTAGGTTTTACCAACGTTTGCTTTCCTTGGAGTGCATTTACAGCTGTTTAGTGTAGCTAGGAGGCTGTTTTGCGTGTGTGTGATGTGCCCAGGACTTGCTGCTGAAAGCCTTACGAGAACTGTCACTTCAACCTTTCTTTCCAGCCTGATCCTTAGCAAGCTCAAAGTATCAAATCATGACTCCTGATCAAATAGAGTCTTTTATCTCACAGATGTCATCAGAAGCTGTGCTTGGGAAAGCAACCACTTCATAAATTTTCTTAGTGGCCTCTCTGTTTCTCTGTTTGTTCTCCTTCTGGAAAGAAGGATCTCACAGATTGCTGACTTAGAGCTCCGTTGTCACCGCGCATTAAAGCAGGATCCTGACAATTCAATTGTTACGTGAGCTTGAGTTACAGTGTTGCCATGACAAAAGAGCATGGGCTTGTAACTGTGTTTTTGTGGTTTTATCCACATCCAATAATTGCAGTTTTACTGTGTATAGATCACAGCAGGTCTTCTTAGAAGACAGTAAATAATTACAGTAAGTGTTTGCTGGTCTCTAGGGTACACTTCTGACTTGAAAGATGTGCATTAGGTCAGAAGGTTGTGCTGCAGATAGCTGGGATGACATTTACACCATTTATCAAGCTGAAGTAATTTTCTGTCTTCTTTTCAGCTCTGGTTGTAAATGCTGTATTTAGCCATTTTAAAAAATACAAATATGCTGGGATTATTTGCAGAGTCTAAGGATATTTTCCTAAATTAGTGCAGATTAATGCTAAAAAATGTGAATAAAAGGTTTTCTATTATTGTGAGAGTAGAAAACAAATGAAGACATGTCAAAAAGACAGAGGGCTCCCTCCTCAGTGATGACTTGTTCCTCTGTGTGAAATTGGTTATTTAAAATTATGCTGTGCAGATGTCTCTTATTTCCCCTCTTAGGGGAAGTCGGCATGATTGGAGAAGAAAGAGTGCTCTTGGCAAACATTACTTCTGGGTTTTAGTGGCCTCTTCTAAGACACCATCTATTGTCAACTTCTGCGATCAGGTCATCTTATTACAAAGCTGTCTAAGGTAGCTTGTAGTAAAAGAGTATACATTTCCAGCAGAAATACCATGTGCTCAGATTAAATGTGAGTCTGCTTTGGAATAGGCTATTTTACTGTAATACCTGAGTAACTACTGCCTTTTGCTTTCAACATTTTTTTTCTTATGCTATTTGAAAGACACTATGTTCTTTTTTCTTTTTTTAAAGCAAGACAAATATTTTAGGCATCACATATTAGAGGTGATTATGCTGTTATTGCCTGCTCAACACAGTCCTGAACTGAAAAATGCTTAGTTTATTTTCCTAACAACAGTGTTGCCGAAAGCCCTTACAGCAATGCCAGTAGCAGCCTTGTAAACCTACTAAGTCCAGCTCAGGACTTTACATCAGCATAAACAGTAAATAGTTTCTGATGTTGCTTTAAATTCTTGTCATTATCAAAAAACTAATATTGATAAAATTCACTATGTAATCACTTTATCCAAACAGACGTTAGTACTGGGATATTTGAGAACATCCTGGAAATGTTTGGCAAAATTAGGCTTTTCTGAGCTTCCACAGACTATTTTTCTGCTTTAAGTGATTTCCAGCAAAGACAGCTTGGTCAGGACTCCATGGTTAGTCATCACCTACATAGTTGGAGACATGGTTTCTGAGGGTGGTCATGTATACTAATCTGCCAATTCTGAAATGCATCCTTTTTAACAGGCTTCAAATTCTGTATTTAGAGTGACAAGTTAAATCTGGAGGGGAAAACACAGTGACTCAACTTCTTGTGATGATGGCTTTCACATGACTAAGAGCTATTTCAGAGTTCTCAAAATACAGTAGTTGTGGGTGGCCATTATTGGCTTACCAATTTCTTACGTTACTCTTCAGAACTTTGTTTTTTTGTTTCTGTTCAAGTGCTGTAGCTCTCTATAGCTCTGTATTCCGGTGCCTCCAGCCTGAGTTGTGGTGATGGCAGGACTGGGGAGGCACTGAGGGGGCAGGCTCTGCAGGGTGGGCATGTCTGTTGAAGTCATGAGACTGTGTTTTTGCTCAACCCGTCAGAGGATGGAATTGCCGTGTAGACTGCAGTCAGAGGATTGCTTGGTTCTATCTGCAAGTATGTTATTACTGTAGGTATTCTGACCTGATGGTGTGTAGGCCGTTTCTTTTCCAGACACTGAATAACCCTGTTAGTCTGAATGTGCTCACTCAAGTCTGTCAGAGTCAGATTTACCGCGTTGCTTTGTAAATACGGCTTTTTGGCCTCTCTACTAGAGCTAGTCTGCAAATGTCAGCATGTCATGCTGTATTTGCACATAGTTTATTACTTTATCGGTATTGCTTTTATTGTTGGAAAACATCCTTTTAATTGGTTAATTCATATGTGACTGTGTTTTGTACTTCCCCCATTGGCTGTATGTTGGAAGGAGCTGAAAAGGATTTTGCTGAATGCTCAGTTTGGTCAATGGTCCAGAGCTGCTCGAGTCCTGGCCGCAGTTAGAATGAGCAGTAGGAAGTTCACTTCCAAATATTCATTACTGCACCTAGAAGAAAATGCAGAACATGTATAACTTTTTTTTTGTGAACAAGAGAGCGGGAGTGTTCAGCATTTTTGGGTTTTTTTCCACATTTGAGACCTTTGCCTTGTGCAAGATGAGTGTAGGACCAGATTGAACTGGTGACTTAAAGCACAGACATCTCATCTGTTTCACTGGAAAAATATAATAATGATAATGTGAATATTTACATTGCTTTCCATAATAGGCTGTCATTCTGAGCTTAAACATTAGCTTACATATGTTATCTTGTAAAAAGTCCTTTCAAATGTTACGGAGTATTAGAGTTTCTGTTGCTGTGGGAGTGGATAGTAGAAGTAAGGGACACGATCACTGTTCTAGAGGTACTAATGAGGGTAAAACTACAAGCGCTGCACATGAAATCTTCATTATTTTTTTTTTCATCAGTGACTTTAAAAAAGGTGAGACTATTTCCCATCACCAGTTTTTTGGTATCTGGCTCTACTGCTTGGGGTTTCACAGCAGTGGAACTCAGCTTTACCTGCAGGATTTATTGTGTATTCAGGGTGCCCCAAGAGTTAAAGTTACTGTGAATAAAATGATGCAGCACTAAAACACTTCCTTGTTTTAATTCTCATTTGGTTTCCTTCTTGAAGTTGTAATGTGTGCAATGGGAAGCTTAGGTTAGGCTTCCTGGAACTTTTCAGTATGTTTCACAGGGGTAACAGGGCATGCCTGTTTAAAGTATTTCAGATGCTTAAAGGTCACCAAAATGAATACTGCTATTACTTTTAAATGCACTACATTTGCTTTTGCAATACAGTCATAAATGATCCAGGATTTCATTATGATTCAAATCTCCTTCAGTTGAGAGAAGCCTGGGATTGTAGCCTGAGGCATATGTGTGCCTGTCAAAAGGGTCAACGTGGAGTTGAACCAGAAGGTATTTGATCTAGAGTCTGATGCAGTTTCATGTCCCAAGTGCAGTCTATGTTGTAAAACTTACAAGAGTACAAACTACTAATGAAAAAAAATATTCAAATAACTCATGCAGGTCATTAAATGTTACGGTGTTACAAGAATAGATTGGCAAGTGTGGTTTATTATCAATTTATGACTAAGACAAGGATGGTTGTACAAGGTGTGCCTTTGAGCTGCCTTTTTTTTTTCTTCTTAACTCAGTGTTACATACTGAAAATGAAGGCTTGTAGCACCTCGTGTTATTAAAAATCAGCTCAGGGACATTTTTATATGTTTCCCTTGGATAATACTTTGGAACTTAATGAGGTTATTCAGATATACAATAGTCGTCACTGCTGAAGGTGGAGGTTTCCATACAATGAAAATGCAAATACTATTGAGAAAATTTAACAAAGAATATTTGGAATTAGGTACCTGCTTTGCTGTTAAACTCCCTGATGAGCTGTTAGTAGAGACTGTTGTTGCTGGAATAGTCTCATATCCTGACACACAGTCACGTGAAGAGAAGTCTGTTGTGTTAGTTCTGCTGGTCATCGCTGGGTGAGAACAGCCTCAAGGTCTTCTCTGTACTGCTGGGACTGGAGAAGGTTGCTGAGTGCACTGGAATGTGACCAGTCTCTGAGCCCATAACTGGTGTTTCTGTAGCTGATGTTTTCTCTAATTATAACAGTCAGCTCAAGCTAATTGTATCTTTGCAAGTATTTTGGTGAGTTTCTGCTTTATTTTCTTGAGTCACTTGTACTCATGCCATCCTCTTCTAGGTCTTTCCCATTAATTGCTCAGTTAACACCATAACTTACATTCCTGCCTTGGGAGCAGAGCTGATGGGATATTGTGCTAAGTCTTTGTTAGCACTTGAGCTTTTTCTCTAGAAGTGGCAGCTGTTCTAATGTCTGAACTTGGCGTTACATGATCTGGGTACTTGTTGGTCAGTAGGACGTACTTCACTTAAACAACTTCCCTTCCTTTGCTCTGGAGGCGTTATATTTCTTTTGCTCTATTAAGTACTTATATGGCTGCCAATGACTGCACTTGAAATACCAGTCCCAGTATATTTGCATTGCAATTAGATTGGCTGCAATAAAATGTTTAAATCTAGTAACACGGTTCGATTGGGTTTATTGAGAGGATCCAGTGGCGCGTCTATGCCCGAGCCTGGAAGGCAATGACTCACTTGAAGGAATTATTATCTAGAGAAGCTCCATCGTTCTTTTTTGATATTGGTTATGTGACTGGCAGATGCATGTGCGTGGTACAGCATTTGTTTCTACTAGTTGTTCTTATACAAACATCAGAATTAGACTGACATCACTCAGACTGTTTAGTTTTGACTTTCAAGGCAACATTTGTCACGTATTTTGATAAAGTGTAATTTATGTGCATCAGTAATTACAGGCTCCAGAGGGACCATAGCAATAATGGTATGTTTTTTTCCTGACACGACAATTTCCCATAAGCCTGGGGAATGCAACATGCCACTTGCCCCAGTTGGTGGTGAACTTCAAAGGAAAACAATGTTTCGCTTTACTGGCCTTGGGTTTTTCACTATTTTGTCTTAAAAACTGGTATTTCAATTGCTTGGAGGGAATTTCCTTCACTGCTTGTTACTCTTTTTCCCAAATGGCATGGCTAGCTTTTACAAACGAGGACCACCTCACACTCCTGCAGCTGCAGCTTATTCCAGCTCCTATTTAATGAGGTAAACCAATTTCATTGTGTTTAAATAGGTGCACGAACAGAGAACCAATCACTAGGTTGTCTGGCCCGTGGATAGCAGTAGCTTACAACAGGCCTTGTGTCTGATGTTAAACTGCAAAAATACGAGCTAGATTATGTTAAACTTTGTAGCTAAAGTTCATAAATCATGTCTGTAAATAAACACAATTTTATAGAAAATGTAAATGATATACCTTTAAAATTTGAGACTTATTTGTTACCAGTCTAGTTTTTTATATCTCTTAATATACTTCAGTAGAGTCTTTCCTATCAAAATAGTTAAATGAAAAGGGGGAAAAGGATTTCTCTCTTGCTTTGAGGCACTTAGAGCATATCAGGATGTATGGAAAAGTGAGGACTTAAGACTCTAGCACAAATCTGTAGCCTTGCCCCCCCAAATAACAACAAAGTTCAGTTACTAGAGAATTCAGTTGCTGGGGATACTGCAGGTATTGGTGACTGCACTGAAAATTTCTGCTGATTTGAATAGCCAGTGACAGCCCTTCTCTATAACTTTAAACTGTGTTTTCTGAATTATGCAATAATTAAATACTTGAATGATTTTTTTTCAAGTAACTTCCCATGAAACACAACTAACTATCTGTACAGCTTGTGGGGATTAATTGTAAAAACAGAGGTAGTGACTTCTCTTGAATGAGCAGTCACTGGGTTATTTTGAGTTCTTGCTCCACTAATGTGCCTAATTTTTAAGGATTTCATATTTAATATTATGTTGGCAAGCTCATATATTTCGTTCTCCTGTGGAGATTTTTCTGGTTTTCCTACTGTCATTTAAGAAGGTTAACCTCATCTAGCTGACTGTGCTTTGAGTGCAAGTTGAACCATTTGACCTGCAGAGGTCCCCTACAACCTGAACTACTCTGTGGTTAAATGTATTATTTATAGTATTTAATGTTAAGGTTTGGAAGCTTTTAGCTGGTTCAAGGTTTGGCAGTTACTCTGGATGGGATACTAGATTGTGAGGTTTTCTCCTCCCTCTCCTTCTATTCTAAATTAAAGATTTAATGTAATAGACAGGATTTTTGTGGGTGCCGGAAGGTACTGTGCCTAAGAGGTGCAAAATTGTGATCATTGCCAGGATCTTGAGGGAGTGTGAGATGAGGGTTCTCAACTCCCACGAAATTTGAAAGTCAGCAGGAGCCAGAATTGATGAACTGTTGTTAAAGTACTTTTTAGCTATCTTCTGCCCTAAATTGTGCTGTTCAGATCTACTTGTAGCGTTGGCTTTGGTATCCTTTTCAGAGGTAGGATATTCCTTAGTGTTCAGTATTTTTACATCTTATCTCGTTGTGGGAGAAAGTTATTTGCTATATCCCTTTCCTGAATGTGACACAATTCTGCTCTGCTTAAAGCTACCTTAAAAAAAACCCAGAATGACTTATGCAGTAGGCTGTTGGGTTTGTTGCATAACATGCACATAGGCACTTCCCAGTTTCTCCTAGAAAATAATAGAAATAAAGATAAAAGGGACTATAGCATAGATCATAGAATCACAGAATGGCCAAGATTGGAAGGGACCTTAGATATCCCAAGCTCCCTGTCGTGGGCAGGGACGCCTCTCAACTCGATCAGGCAACACATGGAGATGGCTCATATCATGCATTTAGTTTTCCTTCCTGAGAACATTTTCCGAGTGGACTTGATGTGGATGCTCAAAGTGTTCCTATGGGGGCAGACATGTCTAAGTTGTTTGGGGTTTTTTGTAGGTTTTTTTTTTCTTGAGGACACATGTTTTCCTGCCTTATACACATGAAAAAGTCACGAGATCCCCAGAAGGATGTTGTTTGGGATTGGTACTGCTCATACAATTTGTAGCCTCTCTTGTGGTCTTGCAGTAAAAATGGCAGCGGCGAGTTGGCTACCAGCCCACTTCAGTTCCTGGCTGTGGTCTGGGTGCTCATGGCTGTATCAGGAGTGTGGTTACACAGGTTTTTTTTTCAGAACACACATTCCTGAATGTGCCAAGATTTACATTCTTCTCTGTGGCTTTTTTGTGTACGTATCTCATGGTAAAATATGAAAGAAGGGCAGATTGGTCTCAACCTCTCAATATATAAGATTATAGCTTTTGAGTTCAAATGATATTAATGTGGTTTCAGGTTGCAACTACAGGAATAGGATTGTTCTCTTTCTGATCTTAATCTAATGATCTTGATTTAACTTCTAAATTCATTTCCAAACAGCCTCTAAGGTAATATTACTACTGTATGAGCAGTCCATTTAAATTACTTAGAAATCCCAACTATTTTAAAAGGATGACTAAAAGGTGATGTTATCTTTATGTCCAGTGGATTATGCTAAATTTCAGATAAGTCTTAAGCTACTAAAAATTATGCCCATGTCAGAAGTGGAATTGGTGAGTGAAGTAAGAGATGAGTGGATTCAAATAGGCCTCAGCCATACATGAAATGAGGTGGTGAAATGGTAAGGCTGGGAGGGCCCTGTAGAGCCAAATTGTGTTGTGTTGTCTTGTAATCTTTATTATAATGTGTGCTTATTTAAAAATGTAAAGTGTATTCCTTGGTATTTTGGTGATAAACACATGTTTTCCAGCGTGCGTGTTTTGAAATTGATGGTAAAGCTCTAGCTAAGGAAAGTAAAACATTATTTCTTACATCCTTATCAGTTCTTCTGATACTGAAGGGACTCATTTCTTGATAGTGTCTCTGGAAAGGCTCAACTTGAATTAAGCTGGGTAACTTAACTGCAGAACTATGTACTTCTAATTGTGTAAATCAACAGGGTTTTTGCCCCAGTAGTCTTTTTTTCTTAAAAAAAAACCCACAAACTTGTGGAGTTTGTGGGAGCCATGTGCGTACAAAATTATAAAAAATATTCCAAAATCCTATTTTTTTGTCATGCAGATTAGCTGATTAGTTTAGAGTTCTCAGCTAGTCAGCTGAAGAAATGAGTTATGCTGATCAGACTGCTATGTCAGTGACAGGTAGTATGTGAAGTACTTGTTAGCTATGGGAATGAGACAAGCGCTTGCATTTCTGCAAGGTTTAGTTTGCAAGAAGAAAAATTAAGTATCTGAAATATTTTTCTCTTTCAAATTTTTTTGGCAATAAAGCAAGGTGAATTTGAGTTGAGTAAAACCATTTCATATTATTTAGTGGCTTCTCATTTTACATATTCATAGACTGAAGTTGGGAATCAACTCATAGCCTTGTAGCTCTTCTCCCAGCAAAGTGAAATGCTTAATTGTCAGAATGGTTGAAATCTGTCTTACTCTGCTTTTCTTCAGGGCATGTATATGAAGTGCCTTTGTTTGTTTGTTGGTTTGTGCTGACTTTTTAAGAAAATCCAAACAAAAGTAGAGGTTTGAACTGGTCTACTGCATTTATAAGATTTTTGCGTTCTCCATTCGTTTCCCTGTATCGGAATTCAATGTCCCTGTTACAGAACTGGATTAGATCGTAGACAAGCTGTCTTTGTCAGTACATGCAAGACTAGCTATTCAAAATAGCGTTGATATTTCAGAAACTCTAGTCAATGTTAATTTTATCTTAAGTAATTCCAGATAATGTAATTGTCTTTAAATTCTTAAATTATTTTTGGTTACCTTGAAAGGATTGCAAATAATTTTTGAATCCTTTTTTTATGAAATAACTTTTCACTGTTCATATGCCCCTGTTTTTAGCATGTAGCTATGATGCTTATTGAAAATTGTACATTTAAGTATTAGTCAATGTTTCATATGGTCATATATTTTATAATTCATAAGAGAAAATGGCATTTGAGGTGCAATGTTCTTACTTCCCTTGAATTACACTTAGTGCACCTCAGTATTTGAATAAAATGATGAGTAGTGTATTTTTTGCTTTTTGTCAATCTTCATTGCTTACTAAAAAATATGTTTAGAGACTTCTCATAGGAATTTGGCCTCTTATTTGCAGGATTTTAAGTAGGCCTTGCCTTGAAGTCATGGAATTTCTTGGTTAAACACTAAGAGAACTTAAACTTATGAAGCCCAAATGAGTGATCTAAGCAACTTCAAGTTTTGTTGTAATTTTGTCCACTTAGGGCATAATAGAAAGGCATGGACAGCTCAGAAATTGGGTTGTATCTTTCCTGTGGCTCCTGATATCAATAAAAAAGAAAAAAGAATAGGAGCCATTTTTATGGGCCACTGAAGAGAATGTGTCATAGGTTGGGGGCAGCCTGGACTGGCACCCGGGCGGTGGAATAGAAATCAGGCCTTAGGTTTATCAACTTGGGATAGAAACGTAAAAAAAACCACCAAAACCCACCAAACAAACCACACTTAAATATTTGTGCAGAGTACATCTGTTGCATTTCAGTGTGAAAATAAAATGTTTGGCTTCCTTTTCAAGTGTGTGTTGGATAAGAGCACCTGCTACTTCTGCCGTAATATTGCAGTTGGAAAAGCAGGTCTGCAGCCCAAGCCGCTCCCCGAGGCAGATTTTCCTTCTGATTGCGGGTCAGCGGTAAGTGTGGAAGGTTGGCAGCCCTGACACCGGTGTCCATGGGAGGCTGTGCTGTGGCAGCAGAGGGTCTAGGGGAAGGATCTGGTGATCAACAGCCTACGGGTACGGCAAATAGTTTCAGGATGGCGTGGCTACTGAAGTCGAGAGGGCAAGTTTTGGGGAATTTCAGCTATGTCATGGGAAATGGCCACAGCCAGACTTGTGATTAGCTGGGGAGTGCAAATCCTCTGGGTCATTGCCAGGGTTCAGGAGGGCAAAACACTGCTGGGCTATGGAATTGTTGCCATACTTGGTCTAAAAGAGAAGGGGGGAAAAGAACAAGAAAAAGGAAAAAAACCAACAACCTCACCCAATAAAAGCAGATTACTTGATTACTTCTTTGGTGTCAGCCATTGTTTAATGCTTCCGACATGTTTATCCTAAGCACTACATGGAGACAGAGACAGGCTGGAACAAGTGCATTTAAATACTGAAATTATTGAGGAAATCTGAAAAGTGAATAGCTACTCAGCTGCTTTTTCTATGGATTAAAAAAATTTACTCATCAGTGTGACTTCTGCTTATAAAATTTACCTACAGCAAGGGTAACTTTTATGCACCAGTGATTCCAAAACGGTTTAAAACTGATTTTTCTGAGTCCTAAATTGAAAGAAATCATGTAACATATTGAGGGAATGAGGGAAAGTATTATACCAATTTGTTTTTACAAATATCAGAATTATAATTGGCAAGGACACTAATCATGACTGTAGGCTAAAAGCAAAGCGGAAAACTGAAGCTATTCTCACTGCACTAAAATGCATCACATTTTTCTAGTGTGAGGCAAACGGTTGTAAATACCTGCTCTATTGGTCAGACCTGCTGCGAGTGTGATTTGCGAGTGCGCTCAAGTAGAAGTTTCCTGGTTCTGGGACATCACATTTTTCCAAGTCAAACCTTTTTGTTCATTCACCTCACTTAGGTAAACAGAGGTGTTTCATTTTCCATTTCTGTGGTTGCTTCCCAAACCACAGTGCCGTGGGCCTTGGAACAGCTATTTTTGCAAAGGTGTGAGGAGGTGCCCCTGGTCCCTGAGACAGGTGGTTGCTGATCACAGCCAAAACCAGTCATTTACCCCTCACTCCATTTCTCTAATATTTCTGAATTACTCTAGGAGCAGGCTCTGGGTGGGACTGACTCTACCAGCTTGTTTCACCACAGGAACCCCCCGTGTAAGGAGTTGGGCGGAGTTGACTGAGTAAGGAGGGAGGAAAAAAGTCCTTTTGCTGTGAAGTTATCCATCCTTGTTTCCTGACCACTTGCGTGGGTACATCTGGCATGCCCGGCCAGGCAGGGGCTGCTGAAATGGTAAAGGCTGATTGTGCCAGAAAGAAATGCTGATCGAACTGTTTCCCAAAAGCCTGCCTTACATAGCACTGTGATTTATTTTCTGATGACTGGAATTCTTTTATTTACTTCTTCTTCCCTCCCCTCACAGTACTAATGACATTTCCAGTTGATCTTTCTGATTTTTCATTTCCTTACATGTTTCAGCTTTCAGTAAATACAATTCCCCATTTCTTTCCTCATGTGAAAGGTACAGAAAGCATACTCTAAAAGTGAGTCCCTGCTATCTACACGTTAGTAATTTATATTTTGTTGTATTCATCTGATTGTTTGAATTAATCTGTCCAGCCTGTTGATTAACTAGTAACTGCTCTGCAACTATTAAATGTTTCAAGAATTACACAGTAAATGAGCAGGGGTTTGCAAACTCCCGTGCCAAACGCTGTCTACATTTTGGAGTTCTTTTCCCCACAGAGCTGTCCTTCCCCCCTTCTCTGCACAGAACAACGTGAAGCAGCAGCGTCACTCATGACACAGCTTCTATCTGCTGTGGGAGCTCAGTGTTTTGTTTGCCACAGCCCCAGTTGTAAATGAGGGACTATTTGCTGACCGGTTGAGAGCTTACATGAAGCAGGAAGCACTTGGTTAAAGGACATACTTTTAAGTCTTTGCCATCATAATACTGATGCATTTGCATTGCTTTAAAAAAGCCCAAACTGGTGAAATCTAAGTATTTAGAATGAATCTGATTGGTTTTAATATAATATTTTTGCAAGTTAAGGTTGAAGTAACATCAGCAGTCTAGGTGCTTGAGATTGTGTTGTTTCATGAAAAACACGAATTTCCTAACTGAGAATTTTTCCACTGAAAAGTAGAAGTAATAGCTGGGAGCTGCAGGAAAATAGAGTTGATCGCCTTTGATTTCTGAGTTTCTGCTTTGGTGGGAGACTGGACTTTGGGCATATCTCGTTTCTAAAGAATTAATACGATTGATAAGCATCAAATACCTGCCTGGTCTGTCTTGTCAGCAGTGTCCTCCGTTGTGGACTTTGTTTGCATGGAGTGATATGCAGGATCTGAAAGGTATTTCAGAAGAAATCTTAACAGAGGGATTAAGAGGTCACCACAAGAACTTCGAGCCACATGATACTGGAGTCAGAGAGCAAATCCCTGCTATGCTGTGGTGATAAGTATGATTTAGGTTAGCCAATGACAAAATATACTGGTGCTCTGGCAGATTTTTGGAAGTGAAGACAAGGGAAGAGCAGGTAGGAATTTTGGGACAACCTTCAAAGGATGAAAGAGGTAGCAGAGCCTCCAAGATGAAAATAATTTAAAACAAGATGAAAGCATAAAAATGCCCAGATGTGTAGAAGAGATTTTGTAGGTCAAATGTATGAATGCTGTGAAAACTGGCTCCCGTACAATGACTTTGAAGTATGTTTTTAATTGCATTATTTTTGTGTAGTACTGAAATGTTGCGATCTCACATAGGAGGAGGAGTTAGGTCTCTTAACAACTGCATGAATGGTGCGAGAGAGCTTTTCAGTGTATTTCTGTGCCTGGAAAAACTGGCGTGTTGTTCCTCGTCATCAGTTCAGATGCAGAACTCAAAGTTGTGCAAAGAATGTGGTAAGGAATCTTCTGTCTTTGAAGCTCTCCGTATGTAAAGTACTTAGGGGTGTTTTGAAGATGACTTGCTTCTTGGGAACCCTGAAGGTATTAGGGAGGAATGAGAGGATGTGTGTAGCAGGCTTGTCTTTGGCAACAGTTTAACAGCACAAAACAAATCATAAAGCAAATGCATAAATATGCTATTTTATTGTCTCTGACGAAATTTAGTGAAGTTAGAATACTCTGTCCAACTGCGTTTTGTGAGCTGTGTGGTCTGTCTTCTGGCAGTTAACATACTGGAAGTGTAGAAGCTCATGTTCCAGAAATTTATCTATAAAGAATCATCTTAACTCCTGATGGGCAAGGCTTGTGCTGTCAGAGATCACATCTTGCTGTTTTAATAGCAAAGCATATGTGCTTTTTTCCTATTGGCTGCCTTATTAAAATGAGGTTAAATTTCCAGACTAATGTGTCTTCAAAGTAATGGGTGAAGTAATGAACTGAAGTTCAGTTGCTGGAGGGAGAGGTGTGCTTGAGGAGCTATTTGATGTGAAAAGCTGATGAAAAGTTTCAAAAGGGAGAACGGGAAGGAGTGACTATAGTCCACAGAGAGATAGGCTATAAATTGCACCTTAAGTTGCATGCTAGGCTCAGAACTAGACCTATAGGAAACAGGGTGTACCACTTAAAGCTAAGAAAAATCTGCTTCTGTTTAAATACAGTCTTACCTCACTGTAGCTACCTCGCTGTACTTGTAGTTGCACCATACAGTACATCTCCCCAGCAGGCGTGTGGCCAGTGTCCACAAGACTCCTCAGGGAAACCCTGCTGTTCTATGGCATATTCATCCCAAATACTATTTCTAATCACTTTAGGAAACTATGTATAAAGCTTGTTACAGTTCGTTACCTACTCTCATATCAAACCTGATACAGAGAATTAATTTTCAATAGCGGTTGCTGCAAATAAAAACGATTTTGCATGTGTGGCTTTGAGGAAGTACTCTTAAGCACAGCAGCAGTGTGTGACAAAACAGATATTCCCCCTTCTCCTCTAAAACAACACTATTAAAGTTGAAAGACTAGAGTCACTTTCCATTCTGAGACTGGTGAAACAGGACTCTTGAATAAGCATGGAGAAGACAACTCTGTAATGGTGAGAGTTTGTAATTTGCACCTGGATGATGCTCTCAGATGCTGGGCAAATCGACTTGTTGGGAATTGTGTTTCAGTAAGCAAGATGCACTACATGATGGGTTTATGGGCTTTTTTGACACTTACTGGTTTTCGTAGTTTTACTTGTTTTCTAACTGTGGCTTGAGTATTCTGGCACTGATTTGTTGCTGGTTTTGGCTTTGTACCTTAATCTTTGGGACATAGTTACTTGGATTCCAGTGTAGGTCTTCCCTATGGCTACTGAAACAAGGTAGCCAAGGGTGCCAAATCAGCATTGCTATCCAAGTACTGGCCAGCATAGAGGAGCAGAGCTGGTGATAAAGGATAAACTGGCAGGAGTTTAGTTTTAGCCTACGTTTCGGTATCATGAACTGCAAGCTAGTTGTGGGTGTTCAGTGGCTTTATTCTGAACTAATGTGAGCTGTTAGACATGCAGGTTAGAGCCTAAATGGTAGCCTGAAGTGTTTCTGCTGAGAGAAGTGCTCCTCCTCCCTCTCTCTAGAGGAGAATTTAGGACTCAGATAACAGATTCTAAGCTGTCCCATGAAATTTTAAGTGGAATTTTCTATCTCTGGTGATTCAAAGTGTCCTGAGAACTGTGAATGAATTCAGAAGAAAGCCTTATATAGTAACAAGACATAATCAAACAGAGTATTTAATTCATGTGAATGCTTTCTGAGTGGTACTTGGGCTATAGGAAGAGAAACAGGCTGTGCTAATCCAGCTAGAAATTTTATGTGGAGTAAATTTAAATTTTTTTCTTCATGTAAAGAATAGCTGAGGCATACTGGTGAAGTCTACTTAAGGCTTTAGGCTTTTATTCAGCCGAATAGAAAATGTAGTAACTAGATTAGAAACTTGAAAAGAACTGAACAGAGTAATATTTAATCTTAAGAGATCTTGGTTTCGTAGGAAAGGTTTGACTTATTTTTTTCATAAGCTCATTGACTAGGTGTTGGGAAATAAACAACTTCTCTGTTAATTCTAGATTTGATTTGATTCATGTAGTCCTCTAACTCTTTTTATGGGTTAATCTTAACCAGTTTTTATGCTTTGAAAGTCTCTCCATGCTAGCATTTGGGCGGGAGTACAAAGCCATATCTGTCCTTAGGGAGTACATCTCTTGCAGTAGGAATGTACACAATAGAAGACAAGTGTAATGGTAACAACAAAAAATAGCATGCCTGCTCTAAAAAACAACATCTCATTTTACAGTCACATTTTCTGTGTTTGTATATAGATATGACAGCTTCAACTTGCTTTCTGGTATATGGTATGCTTGTAACCACACCATGCTGATCACTCTATATTAAGCTTGTCTGGGTGTTGCGCTCTGATCTAGTGCTGAGGTTTGTGTAGGTCGGTAAGATGCACAGTTCTAAGTCACAGCCCGTCTCTTGTGTTTCTTGTGAAACTGAGCTGAGTCACCTTTGAACAAAATAGATGAGTTAGTCAATTCCTTGTCACTTCAGGTATTTTATTTTTTTTTCTTTGCTTCTCAGTTGGCTTCTTGCTAGCAAAGACAGACTTGTGAGCCAATGTCCTATGTCTCAGTAAATGTGCTGTGAAATTAGAGTTTAGTAAGCTGAGAGTTTTCTTTGTCTGTTTCAATGTATTTGGGTAATGAGAATGCGTCATGTCATGCTATTCGTCAGTCTACGCTGGGAAAATCTTGTGAAGCAGAACTGTTTCAGCAGATAAAGAGTTGTCAGTAGATGTAAAGTTAGAGAGAAACTAACTGGCAGAATTGCTTAAGTGGGGGAAAAACCTCTGGAAATACATCAGGAATTTGGATGATTAATGACATTGAGCAAGAGAAGTGTAGAACTTGGCTTGTAGAGCTCACCCCGTGCAGATGTTTAGGAGTTGCTGTGGAATTGTCTTATGTCTGTAGCTGTAATATTTAGGGCCAGGATTTTAGTCCTAAAAGCCCACACCTCAAGCATGGAGTGAGGTGGTGACTTTTCAGTGGGAACTGAGTGGATGTGTCTAAAGTATTTCTGGAGTCTCAAGTATTTTAGCCTGTTTGTTGAAGAGAGCTTTAAAATACTGATCTTTGCAAAACAGATAGATGTGAATTTGTTTTAACAGACTGATAAGAGCATTAACCTCTGCTGCCTTGGAAATTTAAAATTACTTTAGCATTTCTCAAAACCGCAAAACCAAAATGAATAAATACTTGTATAGTGTAAAAAGTGTTACAGTATTGGCTATTAACAGCTTAGAGCTAACCTGATTTTGTAAATGTCTTCTAATATACGTGTGAAAATATTTATATAGGTGATAAAATGCTCTTCTATCATGGAGCACGTTCTTACTCTTGAGATATAAGCTAAAAGGCTTTATGTCATCCAGAAGGAAGGAATATGTCTCTTCTTTTACTTGGGTTGTAAGTGTTATTGCTTTCTGTTGTAAGTATTGTTTATCCTAATGGTATGTTTCCTAATGTTTGGTTTGGACTCTGCATGCATTGTCTGTACTGTAGAAATGTTTAAGTCAAAGGTGCAGTTCCCATAGTGTCTCACTGAGGGACTGAGGAATATGCAACATCTATTTTGACTGCTGAACTTTTAAGTAATCAGATAAATTTCCCATTTTACCTAATGTAATGTGGTGTAAAGTTATTTTCACGTCTGTTATGAATTTTAGCAGAGATAATGCATATCTATCTATATATATAGATATGTGTTAGGCATATTCTATATACAATGTGTTACTTGAGTTGTCTATTTTTTCCTCCAAGTAATTTTGATTGTAATTTCATCCGATGGAAGAATATATTGGTAATCACTGCATTTTTAGATACAGACTGTAAAATTAAAAAAAAAATTAGCTTGCTGCAAAAAAGATTATGCAGAGAAATAGAAAAGTAAATATAAACTTAAAAAGATGATGAGATTAAATCTCTTATGCTTAGTCATTTTAGGAAGAGGACTGCTCATCAGCTTTACTTTGAAATGGATTTATGCTATTAGTGAACTTGTGATGCAGAAGCCTTCAGTCAGTCTTTAAATAGAAAAGACCATACAGCTCTTTTCTTTTTCCTTATCCTAAAAAGGCAGACAGACTTTAAAGCCTAGATCTGCAACTTCTCCTTTGTTTGCAGAATTATCAGAGGGACAGATAACAATGAATTTTGTCCATGCTGCTTATCACTGACCCACACTTAGCCTATATGCCCTTTTTAAATAGCTGACAGATTGTATTCATGCCACAATTAAAATGGGAAGCATTTGAATAAAACCGTAAAGATATGTACAGTTACAAAATATTTCTGCAGCTACCTTTAGGCAATGAAACCTTTTCAATGAGGACGCATAAGCTTGTCCTGGTAAGTGCTGAGCAGATGCTTACAGTTGTGTGGGGAGAGGCCTGCTGTTCAGAGCAGGAGTGCAGAGATGAGTGTAAAATAGGGGCATCCAGGGGTAGTGCGAGTGGAGAACGGGAAGTTAATGACCATTCCTTGGAGGTGAGTAGGGATGTGGAGCCACGTAACGTGAATATTCTGAATACTTGCTGTTGGAAACCTATGTGTGCTTTTTTTTTTCTTCTGAGCTTTTTAAAATCCAGTTAGCCAAATAACCCAAACAATTTTCTTGTACTTATTTAGGCAGGAAGCCAGTTGTTAAATTTGTCCGTATTAATTATCTGAGAATTTAGAAGAATAAGTATTGTGTAGTTATCATTCTCTTGAAGTACAAAGTATGTTAAAAACTAATTTGAAAATTTCTAATTGAAAAACTGCCTCATTCCAGGATTATTAATTTAGTGGCTCAGAGCAAATCACTGATAATTGTAACCTTTGAACAAAAGTGCCTGATTAAACATAATTATTTTGTGTGTAAAGATGCACAAACTTTTGCTGATTATGAAGAGCAGAAAACCAGTAAATGTATTTTGCCTAGACTATTTTTAAAAGCTCTTAGTTGGGTGCATCTTCCTTTCCTGTAGAAAAGCTGCTACTTCTGTCACCTTTTGACTTCAAAAAATCTTTCCCAAATAGAGAGAGTGGAGGTATTTATTTGGAAGGTAAATGTGGTGCTTAAGCTGTTTATTTTTATGTGTCCCAGAATCTGCCTAAGGACAGGATGCGTTTGTGCCTCCTCCACAAGGGGAGGACTTAGGGGTGGTAGGGGTTGGGGTCAAGTTTTGGGCATAAATTTCGAGTTTGGTTTGGGATTAGGTGTTGGAGTAGGGGTTGACTTTTGGACTTAAGGGTTTGAGGTTAGAGGGTAAGGATGTGGGTTGGGCTTGGGGCGAAGGGTTGGCATCAAGTGTTGGGTTTAGGGGTTGGGGTTATGTGTGGGAGGTGGAGTTGAGATTAGGTGTTGGAGTATAAGGGGAAGGGAAAAAAAAAAATAAACAAGTCCTAAAGTCTGACTTTGGCTTTTGAGAAGTTCTCTCAATGTTTCAATCTTGACAGAATTGCTAAAAAGCTTTTGGCTGATCCCATGAGGTGCAACTTGTTCGTTTTGGCTGCCTAATCACATGTAGTAACTGCAGTGACTTGCCTCGTACCAGGCAGCTGTGTAACCTACGTGTGCAGCTGCAGTCAGAAATCACTGCAGTGTATAAGTTACGGAATAGACACATCAGAAATACTGTTTCAAATATAAAACCAACTAAATACAGAACAGATAAACTGCAGATGAGTAGTTCTTAATTCTTGAACATTTATTAGGTGAACAGGAAAGCAGTCAAAAAAAGTTTCTAAAATAATACCTGTTAAGCTAAATACAGACTTTGCGGTTTAGGTGTGGGTAATCTCTACAAATAAACAGTGATTTTGCTTGTCAGCAGGAGGTGCTGTCATTGATATTGTTAAACCTATCTTTTTTTTTTTTTTTTTTTTTGGCCATGAAACATTGCTCCTGCTGCTTGTTTGCTACACTTAGGGGAATACCACAGTAGTGAGAAAACTCCCAAGTTCTTATTCAATTAGCAGAAATAGCACAGTGCCCACCAGCGGGCTGTTGTGAGTTCTTCTCCATATCAGTTGGAAGAGTTGCCGGGCAGGATCCAGCAGCATTCCAGGTCTTCAAGAATGACAAACCCCCAACAAACAACCTGAGTGCATGGGGAGGCTGAGGCAGATGGCACGGAGAGGCTTTTTGTTTCCTGATAGCAGACTTCTAAATGCTTGTGGGTATATTTTGAGGATTCTTTTGACTCTTGAAAATTGGTGTTATCTGGAGGTATGTAGGCAAGCACAGTTTTATCAGTCAGTTTTGCAGTGCAGATAGTATTTGGAAGACCAAGATTCATTCTGTAAGTTGCTATAATAAGCAGCTAGCTAGTTCCTCTAGGCTTTTCTCCCTGTTTCTCTTTTTATTCTTCAGGATTTTGGTGAGAGAAATTCACTTTTCTTTTTGCTGTCACACCAGCTTTTAGCCAGTTTTAGCTGCTGGCGTACTGAGCTGTGCTGACAAGTCCCGTAAAGACAATTGGGATTTCGCCGTTATAACCTCACGCAAACTGCAATGAAAACCAGCCACTTCTGAGGATTGTTTTCAGTTTACCTTAGGTGTTAGGCTATATGGCACCTGAAACATTGGTGTATAAAACCTCCTTGCCATTGGATAAAGCATAAAGAAAAATTTAGAGTGTAAATGCTTCAATAAATTATCAGCCGTGGGTGTATTTTTTGGTCATGTTTCGAGTATTCAGACTTTTGCTTGGTTAGGGAGTTGTGGATATCTGTCTGTGGTATTTGACAGATCCAAATTGTAAAAGCATATCTCTGTTGTGAATAGCGTGTAACTAAGTTTTTTACCTTTCTCAATATTTATCAGTATTTATGTGAAGCTGCTTGTCTTTTTTTTTCTATAAAAACAGTTATTATAGAATTTGATTAATTCAGATATTGCAAAAGATTTTTGCAGAGTCAGTTCTACCATTTTGAACAGGTAATTGGTGAAATTAAAAAACTGACACTAATTCACAGATGAACTGAGATATAGGTTAGATTGGAAGTTCTGTTGGAAATTAGGTAATGAGGATCTGAATGAGAAATAAACTCGTACATTTAGGAAATGGGTAGGACTGGTAACAAGGCTGTTACCTGAATTTGGCACTTGTTTGTAATTCCATGGAAGTCTCATTCTTGTTTAGTTTGGGGGTTTTTTTGTTTTTTTCAGGAGTGTTAGACAACATGATCCTATTTTCTTGTTTTATAGAACTTCTATCTGAACTTTTCTGTAAATTAAGAACTTGATTCTAGTTCTTTGCTGATGCATTGTGGAAGCATCACCTCAGATGAGCCATGATTGTATTTGCATGTTTTCTTAGTGTGAATTATTGGAAATAAAATGATTGCATACAGTTAGTAAAGCTTACATACTCTTGTTAATGGAAAAAAGAGCTATATTTAAAAACAAAATAAAAACCACAAAATCCTCCAAAACCACACACAAAAAATCCCAACCTGCAAGCAGATGATTCATCTTTGTTGTATTTAACAATATCATTATGATGTAGCTAATCAGGTTTTGTTTGTAATCAGTTTTATAAGGGAAATGCTCAAATTGAGGAGAGGCTAGAAGGAATCCCAGAGCTTGTACGTGAAGGCACCAGAGAGGCTACACCTTGGTATTGACAGATAACTTTGTAATGGGCAGGAAATGTCATTTCACTCAGTGCTGTGGAACTGGTGGTATAATGCATTTCACTCACTGTAGCGTGAGGTATCAAATAACTGTCTGACAAGATCTGCTTCTTGGTAGCTGTGCAGAGGTGAAATACATTCTGAATTCAAGGACACATTAGAATAATACTTTAAAAAATACCTTTGGATGAGAATTAATTGTACTAAAAGCAATTCAAATGTTTAATTTTTAAGGGAATATTTGCTGTGTGTAGTTCAATAAGTTAATGTTTTCCATATTCTGTGCTCAAAAAAAAAAAAAGAAAAAACAGAATGTGTGTTCTTAAGCAGTTTCTTGACAAGGGCTAGTCCCATTTCTGTCATTAACGATGGATAATGTCTGGAGTGGCAAATGTCCAGAAAAAGCAATCCACTGTAAAGGCATATTTGCTTCAGTCAGAGAATTTGAGCTGTGGTTAAAATATCAATATTAGCTTAAGAAAGTATTTGGCAGGGAGAGAGTCCCAAACACGACCAGTTACCTTACTTTGCGTGTGTGTGCGTTCAGGCGCTTTTCACTGGCCGTCACAAAGCCAGACTGAAGCACCCGGATCTCTCTTGATCTCTTCGGTGTGCCAGAATTGTGCGCAGCTCTGAAGAAGAGGCTTCTTAACAATTATTTTTGCAAAGCCCAGGCGTTAAGGTGAGAAGTTTTGTGCTCTGACTGGTTTATAGGTGAAGCTCAGTGAGTGAGAAGGAAGCTGACTTGACTGTGTTTAACAGCATGTGGCTCACCAGTTCCTTCCTGCAGCATGAACTGGTCCGAGGACGCCGTATCGCTATGGCAAACCAGTGCTCCTCCTGCCTCTTAGTGGCTCTCTGGAGTGCTCCTCTGCAGTGATTATGGGTTTCGTGTAAATTCAAGGCTACGACATCTGTGCGTGAACTGTTTTCTGGGAGAATTCCTTCCCTTCTATTAATACGCTTGTGTAACCAGTTTAAAGCTATCAGCACTCCTTCACACCCTTCCCCCACATAGATACTTAAAAATAAAGCTGAACTCAGTCTTCAAGTGGGAGGCTTAAGAACCTTTGTGGGTTATTCAAAATAGACAAATATATATGGAGCCTAAGTATTGGTCAGAGAGGAAGCCTAATTTCAAATGACTCCTTTGGGAATGTCATTCTGCAGGGAAACAGTTCTGTGCTTGATTCAGTTAAGTCATGTTCACTGTCAGCATTGCTCTTTTTCTATACATCTATTTTAAATTATTTTAATATTATAGCCAGGTTTTGCCTTAGTTTCTTGGGTATAAGTAACTACAGAATCGAAGTAATTACTCTGTGTTCTGCAATCAAAACATTTTCCATCTTGTTCAGAAACTGACTGTTCTGACACATCTGTCGATATTTTCTAATTAGAATTTCATGAAATCCAGAAATTTTGTCTTGTCAATAGTTTATGTAGTCTGATACAGACAGTGTAAGAGTAATTGGAGATGTGCGTTAATGACCCAGATGCATGAGTGTCACGTGCCTGTTCTCACACTGTAATTCTCAAGAGTTGATTCTGTGGTGAAAAGTCAAGAAAGGTTAATCTTTTCTTAAATAAGATTAAGACTAGGTAGCAACATGATTCGGATTCCAAATGTAATTAGTGATAAATGCATAAAATGCAGTATTACTTTTACTGTGACGAAGAACAAGATTATTTTTTAAAAGGAGGGTCAATGCTAATTTTTGAATATATGCTAATGCAGAAATGCCTTGAGTAAAGTTAAAAACAGGTAGAACAGGTAAATGTTAACTTGATCAAGCTTTGTAATAATCAACAGAATTTTTGTTTTTTGAGGGCTACGTCTTGAGGCTTGGCTTCTGGGTTTTTTCTTGTCTGAATCCTTACTCCTGAAGTCTTGAGGATTGCTTTTTTGAGGGTTTGAGCATTTTCTATGAACACAAGGATGCTCGTAGAAGTATTTGCTACAAATTAATGGTGTTGGTATGAAATATTTTAGGCTTAAATGTTAAAGTTCAGTTCTTGAGTGGCCTGCCCTGTTGTCATATGGTGTTATCTCTCTTGTAGTGATCCTAAAAAGTGGGTACATATTAATGCAGGGTTATCTTGATTCAATTATGTTGTGAGGAATGGCTCTGGCATTTTCTAAATTCATTCTTCCAAAAGCATTTTGAAAGACTTTTGTATTCATAATAAACATTCTATCTCAGAAATGGGTAATAAAGGTCTGTTATAAGTAGGAATTAAAAATGTCAATTTGTTTGAACAGCTTGTGTTGTTTTAGTACAAATTGTTTGGTGAGTACACAAGGCTCCAGTTCTATCTGAATGGCACTAAATTGTGCTGAACTAATTATATTCTTGCTTTTTGTAGCCTGACATTTAATTACAGAAATTAAATTCTGTGTGCACACCTCATCCCATGAGTACATGACGTGTAGTTTTGCTTTCTTTAGCATTTTCTCACCTGCTTGATCTTCCTGTTTGTAACTTCTTATTTGCGGTGAAAATGCATTTCCATGATGGCTTTTACCTGAGATGTTGTCTCTAAGTTGCAGATGATGAGCAATGTAAACAATTGACATAGATGCCAGGGTTTTAAAATTCTTTGAAGAGTGTGTGTATCTTTTTTAACTGATGGAGCTGAATTCAAGAAATGATGATTTGACCTTTGTTGTTCTCCATGGAAACCATCCTTCTATTAATGCTGCTGCTCTGCAGCAGCTATTGTAATGTATCTGAATCCACGAGCAGATACTGAACAAAAACCAATCCCACACAAACTCTTTCCGCTCCACCCATCCCCCAAAGAGTACCACTTACATACTGTGTTCTAAATTCTAGTTTCAGCTTTGAAAATCTGGTTGAGGCATTAGATTAAATGGTAAATTTGTTGGCTGAAACCTTTATCTAAAACATTGGCAGGTATGATAGATTGGAACAGTCAGCTAGCAAAGGATTGTTTTGATTATGGATTTTTCTTAAGGGTAAATTAGAAAGTAGGGCTTTGAGAACTTTTGTTTCCTCAGACAGCTGCTGTGTTCAGGCATCTTTTTGTTCAAAGTACGTGTGGGGCTGGTCCATGACATGCTCCTGGGGTTTCCTGCTTGTGTGGCGCCTGCGATGGGATGCAGGAGCTCTGCTGAAAGGCACTTTTATGCAATTCTTAAAGTGGCCAGGAATGATGTCTCAGTATATTTTCCCTAATGACTCAAAATATTTTTAAAGCCAAAAAAGTCTCACAGCATAGAAAAAAAAAATAGACAACCTACTATATTTAAGACACACTTAGATCATCAGACGTCAAGTTTAAACATTGCATGTTGCATACATCTTTTAACCATGGTAATCTCTGAGCTGAAAAACCTCTCAGAAAATTTAAGAACCTAATTTTTGTTATTGTGTCACATTTCTTTTTGCAATATTGTATTGCAATTCAAATATTCCAGCTAGAACGAGTGTATCTGGAGAACGATATGGCACATGATGATGCCCTGTTTCTACCTGGAGCCATTTTGCAATATGATGACAATCTCGGATGAGTTTTTTCCTAACCTCACCAATTAGATATCTTTATTTCTCAGACTCTCTTGTAGTCTTTGAACTACTCTTGTGTATTCACGTAAAAAAAAGAATGAGGTTTTGAGTGTTTGGAATGGTAGTGAGAGGATAAATTTAGTAATTTTTGCTATGTACTGGTGTTTGAAAAGCTACTGATGTTTTCTAGCTTTTTGCTAGAGTTGATGTATTGACATTTCTTCAGGTGTGCACGGTATGTACAACTTTTCCCTCCTTTCCTTAGTGGCTGCATATAAGCTAAGAAATTAAGTTCTGATCTTCATGTGCCATGCAAGCTGGGTAAAACAATCATCTGATTTTCATTGGGTCTGTTACTCTGTCACTGAGTATATTTTTCCTCCTTGTTGTGTGATCATTTTTGGATCAATGTCAAAGGAAGTCTAGAGATGATTTTAATGAGAAAAGAGTTTTGCTTCAGGTTTCTGCCATGGGGAGATGAATAGATTTTTTTCTTCCAAGTAGTAGTAGTCATTTCGGTGAATGAAGACTGAGCTGTTGGTTCGATGAACTGGCCTGTTAGTTTGTAAATGAACAAGTAATTAAAATGTCACAGAATCCTGAGCTTTATTTGATTGTTAGTCAAAATATCTGCACATCATTAGTTATAAGGTGCTGCCCCGAAGTGGAGGTGTTACAGCTGATGCTGTAGGGCGTTGGCAGTTACTTGTAAAGAAATGAAAACAGTGCCTGCAATTTGGGTAAAAGCTGAAGCATTTTAGTTTCTTCATTCTTTTATTCCAGAAAAAAGCTTTTGACGTATGAGCTCTTCTATTCAAAATCATTCCAATTACGGTCGTTCTGAGTCAAAACACCAGAAGAATTCTTTTGTAAATGCTGCTGTAGAACTAGCAGCTTTTCTTTTTTTTTTTTTTTTTCCTGTGGACATTAAAGAAAATGAAGTGTTCTGTGATCAAACATGTTATATTGGTAATAAAAAAAATAAAGAAATCTCTGAATTGCCTCACTACTTTGGCCAAACATAATTTTAAAACACTGTACCATATTATGTCAAAGTGCTGCGCTTCGGAGTGTATAAATTAATTGTTTTTCAAGCCTTTTGTTTTTTTACACTGAAGATCTTGTACATTTTTCAAGGATTATTGCACTCTCAAAAGTGAGAAACGTGGAAAAAAATGGTGTCAAAAGCCTGTTGTTGGCTTTAGCAAGTTAGAGAATAACCTGAAACAGAGTGACCCAAACCAGAGCAAAGTCATTACGGGCACGGTGAGTTTAATTTGTAACATGCATTGATTCCCTCACCTCAGCCTGATGCACAGGAGCCTCTTCCCTGAGCTGCTCTCCTCCATGTTTACTGTTGTCTTCACGTACATGTAAAAGACCATGAAACCAACTTGTAGTTTGAGTGGGCTGAAGTTGGTGTGACAATAACTCTTTGTGCAATGCATAAACATCAAGAGGTCCTTGAGGTACTGGCATGTGAGCGAGTGAAATGTCAGAAGGCAGCGATGTTTGGATAGAGGTGTTTGCCTTATGGATTGGACGTGCTGAGAAAAGCAGCTGGAGCACAAGGAAGTTTGCTGAGGGGAACCTTGACTACAGCTGCCTACCCAGCAGAATGATTCCGTCATTACAGAAAGCTGGCTGGAGTGTGCTTGGGGAGCAGTACACTTGTACAGCTTTGTAGATATATCTACCGAAATTACAGGGAAAAAGGTGAAAAGTGAAGTTGGTGATGTTATGTTCCCAAAGAGCTGGGTTGTAAACGGAACTGTAACTTCTGAGGAGGTATGCATTGCTTGCAGGCATGAAACCTGACTTCATAGCTCTGCTTCTCTTAGGTGTTACAAAGTCCCATTTCCTGCTTTTTCTATTCCACAGAACAAAAATATGTTAAGACCAAAGACAAAAAGTGTAAATTTAGGTCATATTTTGCAGGGAGGCATGAATTTGAGCCACAAGAGTGTAAGAGTGGCGTGTTGATAGTCCTGAGCATTGAACTGACTGTCCAGCTTTTGTAAGGGACTAGTTGCATCTACAAATATTTATAAATTTATATATAAATTTATGATGTTCTTTACTAGTATTAGTAGAGAACATGTACATTAGTACATTTTATAGCAACAAATTAGTGTATTTAAGCTGAAGTTTAATGTCTGTTGTTGATCATATTGCTAGGAAGACCTGAGTGATAGTGTCTTCCCTTTTTTTTTCCTCTATATGACTTTGGTCATATATGCCTGGTGCTTGGACATCAACGTATGGACTATCTTTTGAAATCAAAGGAACTGGTAAATAATGAGAGAACTACTGACTAGCAGAGAAATAGTGTGAGTTTAATGAACAAATCCTTTAAGGGATTATAAATTCCTGCAGTCTATTAAAAGCAAACAAACAAACAAAACCTCCAAACGTATAACACTTGAAAATCAATAGTATGCTGTAACTGTAATGAAATTCGGGATTTGTGTTGTCCTCTTCTGTTGTGTGGTCTACCTTTTTTAATAAGAGACTTCTTTTTTTGGTGACTCCAATTAGAGGGTTTTCTTGTGCTAACGATCAGTTAGCAGGAGTTTAGAGGACTAGAGCTCTTAGGTTCAAGTTACAAAACATACAAGGCTGTTCAATAATTACATTTCCTGGAGCTGCTGCCTGCAACTGATCAAGAGGTTGACATAGAGTGGGAAGGACCCTTGAAAACCAGTATCTTGAAAACGTGGCAGTTCAATGCCTTACATTGAGAGAGAGCTAGCAGAAAAATAAGTCTATTGTAGAGATATCATGGTTGTACTTTATCGTTTCTAAGGAAAAAGTATCCACACGCAGTTAGAAAATCTCACTCTTGGTTTGGAAGGATCATAACCATCCTATGTCAGAAACTTCAATTAGTATTACAAACATGAAAGATGCCAAAAGCTTCCCACCTGTAGTACTCGAGAGAGAATGATGTTATGGCAGAGCACTGAGTTGACGCGGTACCAGCAGGGTTTCTTTGTTTAGTGTAACTTAGGACGTTACTTTTGCACACAGAATATCCCAGTTCTGAAGTTAGTATTGAAGGAGAGTTCTGCAAAAAATCCCAATTTCCAGCAATTTGGAAAGAAATTAAATTTTGGAAAGACAGTGTTTTATTTCATTTGTGACATACTTTTTAAGGAATTTGTTAGAACTTATGAAAATATTAAAGATACTGCTTTTGGCAGTGATGCTTTTTAAGTTTTAAAACAAAATCTGGTTATTTAGATATGTCCAAACTGATAGAAATCTCAGCATAATTGGTAGTTAAACTACCAAGTATAGTTGGTTTGACTAAATGAAAAAAACATTTTTTTTCTCCCTCAGCAGAAGGATTTTAAGGAAGTATCTATGTGCGTTATTACAACATCAAGAATTTGTAGGTTAAACGTTTTAGCGATTGAGCCTGACTTGCCGCGTAAATTAAAAATTGCGTGACACAATGTAGTAGTAGGCATAAATCCCAGCTTGTACTCCGAGGTGCAGCTGAGAGCAGGGCAGAAGCAGGTGTAGAGAGAGGAGTTGGGTCAGGAGGCCAGAAAAGGTGAGGGATGTCCAGGTACAAGTGAAATGAGAGAGACTGCAAAATGTTCACGAAGAAAGAATGTGACAGAACCATTGCTAAAGAGGTTGAGCTAGAGCTGAGTATTTTTTTTGTCTTTTGTTGTTTGTGTAGTGTTTTTTTTTTAATTAGCTTAGAGATTTGCAAGGTAATGTCTTTTTTTTTTTTTTGTTTTGCTAGGAAATAATGTTTGTGATCCAAAACATGTTTATTTTTGTTATTTGGGTTAGCAAATTAAATGTGAATGTACTTCAGTTTGGTTCAGAAAAATAGACTTCAGGGTTCTGTATTGCTGTTCTTGTACCACTTCAAAAAGTCTTCTAAGTTTTCTGTGGATCACTGAGACTATGAACCAATTCAATTTGGTATCTTTTAAATATCCAGTTTTCAATGCATTTTCATTAAAGGCAACATGTGTTTTTCTTATTATGTTTTTTTTTGTCTCTTAAATTTTAGAAATTTCAGAATACTGTATTGAATTAGTAAGCTAAGTTTAAATGACCTTATAAAGAAATGTTAGGTACAAAACCAAATAGTGATGCTTGGTGCTCAAGTATGGTTAAGATTATGCTATTTAAAAGCGTCAAGGTTTTAGCCTGCCAATATTTCACGTATTTGAAAACTGAAGGGAGCAGGGTCAAAATATGGGAACAGGACTGAAAGGACTCAGGATTCATATTCCGTGAAGACAGAACCTTGTGAGGAAGAGAATACATGTCTGGGGCTGACATTTAAAAGCTCAGATGCTAAGAGATAGGAAGTGTAACAGAATAAATCTCATCATCTGCGAGAACGATCATCTCCCAGGAGATACCATGCAGTGTCTGAATGCTTTGTGGTTTTATGTTGCCTCAGGCCCTGAGGCACCATTTAATCACCTTGACTTCAATTTGGGGATATGTCTTGCTGTTAGAATTCACCTAGAACCCTCTTAACTAAACCCTAAACTGCTGCAGCTGAATGTTTTATTGCTCGTGAGAAAGAAGTCGGGTGCCACAGTCAGAGAGCAGCGCAGAACTAGTTTGCAAGGTCCTGCATGGAAGTGCTATATCATCCTTGAATGAGTTATGTCTTCAGTTACAGGAAGAGGTAGAATGAAAAATTGTCCGATTCCTATTTAATAAGCAGGAGAAAATTATTCGGAAACAGTGCCAGTATGTTTATGGGAGTGAGTTTATGCCGTTCACCTGAGGAAAAAACCTTCTTGTTGCAGTGATCTACACCTTCTGTCATCTTGGCACTAGTAGTGGCTGATTGGTAATAATTAAGCAGAAGAATTTTTTGAAACTGGAGTTAATAAAAATTAATAAACTAAAATTAAATAAATAAAGTTGGATCTAATTGGGAGGAAAAAGGTATCACGTCTCTTCCAGATGACCAACTAAAGCTTTAGAGCGTAACATTTGATTTAGCAGTTGTGTGACTGTAGGCAAGCAAGTGTTGACAGTTAATGACAATATCATGCTTCCCATTAGGGCTGTTATAGGTTCAATAATTGCCTCTGGGTGCTACAAACAAGTTTCTGTCCTGTATAAACTTCTGCAGCAATCTTGTAGGGATACAAGGTTATCATCATTTTCTTCTTTCTGCTCAAATGGAGGAATTAGCTGATTTATGTGGCTGGAGAAAGCAAGGATTTAACTAAGTCCTCTTCAGTGTAATCTTGAAAAAGCAGGTGTTTATATTGAAATAGTTATGCTTTTGAGAGGCTCTTCCTGCTGGAAACATTGGTGTACTGGTATGCTCTAAGGAACCCTGCTGTAGGCTTGCATCTTAAATGATAAACATTAAAGTTCGTTGTAATGTTTAATGTCACAAGAGTTTTCTCATGTGGTCTCCATTACTCTGAATGCTCCTTTGAGGCTTCTGAGTGCGAAGTCCTGGAACACAACATCCAAATTTCAGGTTGTAGGATGACAAATAGCATGCTGCAGGAAAATTCTTATGATAAGTGTTTTCTGCCATGGATTTAAATGTGACATTTTTAGGGAATATTTTATCTTTTCAAGCTGTATGTCTCTCTTTTTTTTTTTCTTTTTGGATTTGTTTTCTGTGTACTGTATACAAGACGTTAGATTATATTCTAGATTCTGGTTTGACTTTCATTGCATGGCAACATGCTTTCTCCATTGATCTTGTTAAGCGCTGTTCCATACTGTGAAGAAAGGTTGCTCATGCAAAAACTATGCTGAAGTGCAAATCTGGATCCATACAGAAAGCTCCTGGACTCATTTTGCTGAGGCTTTCAGTTGATTTTAAGGTATGAAAACCTGGGCTTTTATCCAACTGGCCAGACCTATTACACCATCTGCTTTTGCAGATATTACACCTTTCTTTGAATCTGCTAGTGATATATTTAAGGTGTTCACAGACACTGTGGTGATAGGCTCTGTTTCAGATGTCAGCAATGATGAGTTGGTGGGAAAGCTGATTTCAGTCAGATTGGATCTGGTGAGGCGAGATGTGGCTGTGATTTTTTGTAAAACCCGTCTCTGATGTAAAGGATGATTTAGCTCCTTTTTGGGATAAATGCATCATTAACATAGAAACCTAAGCAAAAAAACCCAACGCAACCAACAAGAATTCAAATGTTTCTGTTGTATTAGGCAAACAGATGCAGTTTTACAAGAAAAAAGTAATGTTCACTAATAAATATGTAAGAACAAAATATTTTATGATAAACATTGGGAAGTTAGTCTCTGATATTCAGCTCCTCATTTTTGCTTTTTGTGGGTCCTTAGGTGAAAAATTTAAATTGTAGTTTTAGACATGCAGATTTCCTCTTGTTGAGCTTGTCACCCTAAAGGTTTGAATGTGGTAGTCTAAGAGGATCAGGTTTGGATCTGTGCTCATAGATCTGTACGTTATGTGTAACAAGGAAGTTACAGTGAAAATCCTTCTCCAATTTTTTGCTATGTTTTGTTTTTTTCCCCACTTGCCTGAGAATCTGTGCACAAAAATGGTGCCTACTGGCATTGGAAAGTGCTTCTAGACTGATTGCTCTGTACATGGACATGGTTCTCAAGATTACTAATTAAATGTTTTCTTTGAAGGGGTTTTACATCTGGTGATGTAAAACTGCCTTCAAAACACGGCTCTGGTTTATTTGTGTGCAAAACCCTTGTGCAATCAAACTGTGTATAGCACAGATGGGAAATATGTGCACCAGGGAAGAGAAATTCAGAGATGAGATCCTTGAAATTTAGGCCTTTCAGTGAGCAGCTGGAGAAAGGGTACCAATTTCCTGCAGGTTTGTTTGGTGACTGATCAACTTGTGTCGAAGGATGGAGCTTCACAAGACGTTGGCTTGAGAGCAAGAAAGCTGCTGGCACTCAGCAGCAGCATCCTTCCTTTGAATTTCTCATTTCTGCGAGGTTGGAGCTCTCTTGTTTGGATTGATACGCCTGACTGTGGCCTCACTGAAGTCGTCTTGCATTATCGATAGTCTTTTTTTGGTTCTGAAAAACAGTTTCTCCTATCAATCTGATTATGTGAATTCAAGTTGAATCCCTCCCACAGTCATACTGGCACAGCTGATGTGGTGCTAAACTCTGGTGCGTGGGCAGAGAAGGCATGAGGGTTTCCTCAGTGGTGAGCTCAGGAAAGCTAGTTTTGACAGTAGGAGGGCTGCTACCTTTAATGTGCCATTAATAAAACAATAAAGCCTACACTTGCTCTAGTTTACAGCACAGTTCCACAGGTGACTGGGCTGGTACAAGCGCGGGACATTACACCACACTGCAAGGGCTGAAACAAGCAGTGCAAGAAGGTGATGATGATGAAATCCATCAGAATTTCCTTTGTGTAATGGCTGTAATCCGGCTTGATTTATGCAAACAGACCTGCTTGGTCAGGTGAAGCCCTTCGGTGGCGTGAGAAATCCGTCCGTCTGTCAGAGTCACGGAGCACTGTGCAGGGAGATTAGCTCCCAGGTGTAGCCAAAGAGGACAGCAGAAAGAGAAGTGAGACTCACAGCTTCTCAGAATAGCTACGTGCAGCAATTCTTGCAATTTGAACGAAATATATATTAAGGAATTATATTATTAGAAAACTTGTATAGTATGTTAATGAGAAAATATATTTTCTGTCTGAATGACTCTGACCCCTCTGAAGAAGGGGAATCATAGCATCAGGCCATGCACATACACATCTCGGTCACTCCCAGGTGTGGAGGTGGTGGTGTTGTGTGTGTGTGGGGGGGTTATGAGTTTTTGGGGTTCTTTTTGTGTGCATATGGGTTTGGGGTTTTTTTTGGTGTGTTCTGTTTGGGTTTTTTTGAAGAGGGCATTTAGGAAAATGCTCAGACCACAAATAGTTTTGAAAATGACTGCAATGAATGGATGGACAGTAATTGCAATAGACCACTTCTGTCAGAATGGAATACTCAATGAAACAGGCTTTATTTCACTGACATTTTTTTTGCTTCAGAAGGGAATGTTGATGGGTGCTTTGGAATTGCCAGTTACTCATGTTTGGACATTCTCAGCTGTGTAGTATTTGGAGGATTGCTTGCTTTTTAGTGTTGCTTTTTGAGGTTTATTTTCGTTTAAATGTACTTATATTTTTAACAATTTAGTTTATAGGTGTTTTTGACAGTCTGAAAATACACAGGCTTCACTTATATTTAAGCAGAAGTTCATTTCAAGATTTCCAAGTCCTTCTCTACATAGAATTTCCTTCTGCCACAAAATTTGACAAAATATCTTCCCCTTTATAGTAATGGTTAGCTACCATGCTTTTCCTCTGTGATGACAGTAGCATGCTGCAAGTGAATCTGGGCAAAATATAATGTTCCAGAATTTAAATTCTTGTCTTGGATATGCTTTTCAATTGTACTCGTTTACTCTTTTCCAGCTAAACCACCACGAGCCCTTTAGCAGTTAATGACTTCTGAGAAGTTCCTTTAGTACCGTGCCTGTGAAATTACCATATTTTAACATCTACACAAGCTGAAAAAATTACTTTTAAAATAGGAAGGTGTTAAAACTTTTGGAGTGAGCCGTTGTTATTCATGCGTACAAATTTCTTTTGAATTTTAATCTATTCTCTCAACTTTGGGAAAAACAGGTCCATTTAAATGAGTTTCAGAAACTGATTCCAGACCTGATTTCTTCAAGCAAGGGATTGGTATGGAAGGAATGCAGTTATCCTGCATTCTGTGGCCTGGAAGCCTCATGAGGATTATACAGTCAGAGGAAGTTTTATTTATTTTTTTATTTTTGTGCTTCCCATTTCACTTTATGATTACCATTGGGAAAAATTATTTACTTGCCAATACTGATTTATTTTGCTTTGGCACAATGGCAATGTTAGTTGATGCCTGATGTTTGTGGCTTACTATGTTAATGGCATGTTTGTGTAAAATCCAACAGCCTTAAATTTCTCTAGGATCTTGTTCATCTGAAGCTACACTGATGAACAAAAAAAATCTCGCTAGAACGACCAAAATTTCAAGAGAATCTCTATGAACTCTAGTCCATTTGTGGAATTGCACAGTAGAACTTTACCCAGGTTGTGGGATGGCATTTGGCAAAGGTAACTTACCAAAGAAAGGGAGGTAGGGTTTGTATGTGTGTGAGCTTGGAGTCTGAAGTCAAGAAGCTCCTGAAAATACTACACTGAATGCTAAGGCAGCCTTGTTTTAATTTCAGTGGTTGAAATAACAACCATGTGAAGAGCACAAAATAGGCAGTCTGAGTTAAGCAGGGAAAATTGTGGGGTAAGACCTCCGTTTCTGTAATCAAAGCATGTAATAGAACTTGATTGTACACAAATTTATACTTAGGACAGCCTTCATTTTACATTCTATTTAAGAAGATCTGTGTATCTGAGAACAAGGAACAGGCTAGCCCAAAATAAAACAAACTTCAGATGTGACGCAGTTTTGTAATGCATTCCACAACCAACCTAATCAGAAACTATAAATCAGTAGGAAAATTGGACATGCCACTAATTAGTTGGTAGAAAATTCTACCAATTGGCTTTCATTGCAGACTTGTGACAGATTCCTCACTTGCTGAGGGCACCTTTTCAACTTCGATGTGTGGAAGACAGATCCAATTTGAACAAGAAAATTTCTGTAAATGGTAGGAAATTTGTTTCTTTCTTGGGTAAAACAATGTATCGCTAACTGAAATCAAATGTTTGTAAAAGTGTCTCTGAGTAAAAATCCAACCCAGTCTGATCTCCATTAACTGATTTGTTTGTAACTTCATGGATGTCAAATTTGACCCTGAATGTCAAAATCGTATTTAGCCGTTGTCATTGCAATCAAAAAAGCAATGTTCTTGGTAAATAAAATTGGCAGAAGGCTTGCTAATGCAAGTCGTGGCTTACACCAACTCGTCTGTGTATTTTACACGTCTGCATGAATTCTTTAATGCATATTACATTTTATAAACTAAGCAATGCTTGTCTTATGAGAACTGGAATGCCACCTGGAGTTCTACAGCATGTAGGATGGAGTCCTAGCTACCTGCTCTAGTTCTGTGTTAAAAGTACATGTAGGCTTTGTGGATGCCAAATATAAATGTACTATTGAAGAAGCTACAAAGTAAACAACGCTTTTATTTCACAACTGTTATTTAATTTAAATCTTGTTATTCTGTGGTGGTTTAGCATCTGCGTCCAGCTGTTAATTAGGACTTCTGACATGCACTGCTGCAGGGGTGATCCCTGAAGAAAATATTTTCAAGTCTTTCACTTTCTAAACAAAATGTATGTCTTTGCAGTTTAGATATTTGCATATAAACTGCTATTCTGATGTACATTCTTGCTGAGTTGCTTCATAAGTCATTTAGATTGTTGCACATGAGTATGTGCAATCTATATAACAAAACTGCGTATGAGGGGAAATAAAGCTGTTTAATGATTTTTTTTCTGGAAAGCACAAGCATTAGGAGGAGATGTAGAAAGTTCTGCAATAGGTGAATTAATTTAGAGAGTAATTCTCCCTTTTTTAAAAAAAAAAGCTTCAAGTACAAGCAACTCAAATATTCCTCATTTAGCTCTCTACTTGAAGGATTTTTGTGTCTGAGAAGAGTGGACATAGCATCCCGACTTATGTAATGTTTTGTGAGATGACAGCATCATGCAATATAGGAGAGAGTATCTGAAACAGATTGGTGTCTGTAACAACTTTACTGATGCTGAGTATCAGGCACGTCCCAACAGAACATGCATAGGTCCCCCACGAGTTCAACTGTGCCACAAAAAGGACAATTCGTAAGACTCAGCAGAGCCTGCAACTTGTAAATAAATTAATTTGATCATTAGAAATCCAACTTTACAAACACATTGCGGCAGTGCTCAAAATGCATCAAATCCTCTTAGGTTTGCCACTGAGGCTTTTAAAGGTCATGAAAGTTGTGTCTTCATGTAATTTCAGGATTATGAGTGAAAAAACAACCCCCCAAAACCCCCCACAAACTCACACCAAAAAACAACAACAACAAAAAACCCCAAACCAGGCAAACAAAAAAACCCACAAACCAAACTTCACATCCGTGCTAGTGGACTGGCTAGTTCCTCTCTCTCCCAGGAGCACAGATGTCATTCCAAAAACCAGAGACCGTAGCTTTGATTCTTCAGTAAGTAATGTGGGTGTTGTATTTTAATTGCATACAATAATTTTTGCCTGAATACCACAAGAGATCTGCAGGTAGACATGAGTGCAGCACTCTGAAAAATCTGCCATGTATTAACATAATGACTTTTAAAAATTTTATTTCTTTAAAAGCTTGAATTTGGGTATTCTTAAACTCCTTGAAGGAAAGTAGTTCAGCAAAAGCCTCTTGCATTTCTTTTGTACTTGTTCCAGCATAGTCCACCTCTGCTGTTTTCTCTGACACTAGAATTTGGAGATACCTTCTCCTCCTGTGACTTTGCCACGTGACTTGTGGGCTGGGTCATTGAGCAGTTCTGGATTGCTCTTGTTATTTTTACAAGTTCTGTTTAAAAGATGTCAAGTTCCCCCAAGTAGGCATCGGCATGGACGGTAGCGTGTGTCAGCACGTGTTGGCCAGCGTATGCCAGCAGGCATGTGAAGTCAGGTGGGCCACCTGAAATGTCCCAGTGTAGGGCAGCAGGAGAGGACAGGTGCCCATGGAGTGCAGCCTTGCTTGGTTTGTTCTGAGCACTGGTCAGTTCAGTGTCAGCTGAAGTGAATAGCTTGTGCAGAACACATAAAAACAACAAAAAAAGGGAATCGTCATGCTTTGTTGTGAGGATTCTTTGAGCGTTTTATTATTCTCTTCTGGTAAAAAGATTCTTCAGTTTGTGTAATCACCATGCAACACGGGCTTATATAAATCGATTTTGTTTATTGTAAGGAAGGAGGCACATGTTTTGTGTATGAACTTTTTTCAGTGCTATATAACGTAAAAATGCCACATTTTTTTAATGTGGTGTTGTAATCTATGAACAGTCATTCTGTTTATAACTTTGTACCCTAGTTACTTCACCAGTTGATTGAACTCTTCATTGAAAAAATAAAGAAAATAGATGCTCTCACTACAGTGAGCGGTTCTCAGGAGTTAGCACAGGGCTATTAGGAACATCTGCAGTGAATACTGAAAAACATCCTGAAGAATTTTGAACTGGTTATCCTGTTGGATATTATTTATTCCCTTCACACTCCCCATCCCATAATGGTTTTATTATAGTAGAAAACATGGCAATGGTGATTCCTTAGTTGCAAAAATTCAAGAGGATAAAATATGCAGCCGGCTTTATGTGGAAAAATCAAATACTGATTTTCCTAAATGGCTCTTGCAGTATTTAACACCATTATCTCTGAAAGAATGAGGGTATTTGCAAGGCACCCCTGGCGAGCTGTTAGAGGCTTGCTGTCCCCTTCCATTGAGCCTGCTCTTCCGTCATTGCTCCTCAGAACTTCTAGAGCTGCTTTGGACAGGGTAAAGGCACTGCTAACCCAGTGAAATAATCTCTCCACCTAATTGAGGACTGATATTTTGGGGTGGAGGAAGTTTCCCCAATGGCGTAATGGGGAGAATTTGACTCTAAGATTGCCCTATTGCTTTTCTAAAGAGTGCCAGGAGCAGTGGTTGCCAGCTGTCATGTTGGTGGCTTAATCAGAGCTTTGCATCTCTGTACACTGGGGAGAGGTTTGGTAGCTTTCAGTCTCCTTTCCAGGTGGTTAGGCAAGGAATCAAGCTCCTAGTGATCAGAAACCACGCAGACAAAAAAGGCTGCGAACGTTGATACTTTTTTTGCCTTGATTGTTCAGTCACTGAGCAAGGGTAGTTAGAGGCAAAGACTATTTCTGGCATAACAAGGGTATAATTTGGTGGAATAAACTTTCTACTCATTTATTTTTTTGAATGCAACTTCACAATGTCATTTTAAGATTTGGCAGAAGATGAACACTACGTTCTTCTAAGCAACATCAGATATATATGCATCCCCAGATGTGGTAACACTCGGATTTCCTCCCAAAAGCTGCTTCATAGCAAGCAAATGTACAGAGTAGGAAGTGAAAAATATCTTCCACTGAAAGATTTCTGACGACTTTCTTGCTACTAATGCAAAAAAGGAATGATTTTCAATCACTGCATTTCATGCTTAGATTGTAGCAAATGTTTAGGACTCTGATGCTTAAAGTAACTTCTAGGGCACGAGGAAGAAAAAAGACAGCATATGTTAATATAAAAAAAAACAACCCACGAAGTCTTAAGAACATAGCATTGCCAGGTGGAGGGAGGTGTATTTTGAAATATTTTTAAACTTAAAACATAAAAATAAATTAATATTTAGAAATGAAGTGAAAATGGGAATGATTGCAGAGCTTATCAATATTTTCTTTAGATTCTGTAATTGCTCAGAGTATGATTTATGTATTTTAAGTATGTTACAGAATGAGGACATAGTGTACTTCATATTGGTGGATGTTTCCAGTTTCATAGTATTAGTTTTAAGCAGTTTGTGTCCATCTGTTTTGTTTCGCTTGTGGCTTTGCCACTTTTGGTAAATATTCAGTGTAGGAGCAAATCAGCAGAAGACTCAAAGCCAAGAAATTGTCACTCTGTGTAGAAGTGTGTAAATTGTGATAATTACCTGCTG
>NW_009721325.1:56281-64643 GCF_000703405.1 Apaloderma vittatum
TACTTTGGTTGGAAGGGCATTTGATGTAGCTCAGTTTTGTTCAAATATTTTGGGAAAGGGAGCATCAATTCTTGACTGATGCAGAGGGATGCACAAAATGTGCAGGTGAGCTGGGTCAAGATTGTCAGGATATGGAAGCTTAATGTGTTTGATTCAGCTTGAGAGAGGCAATACAACAGCGAGACAGAAGTGTCCTGTGTCACACCCCAGACCATAGAGTCATATTTCAATGCCTTTAACATAGAGTAGTCAAATGCATTGCTGCTTCTTATTCTGAATGTGCTGAGCCCAAGTTAGAATTCTAAGGAGGTTATAGTGGACAAAAGAGATGGTTCTTACAAAGTGAAAGTAGTCTGCTCACTTTTAACCTTTCCTTCCAAGTAACTCGTGCTGGCTGTCTAGAAGAAATGCCTGCTGGTCTGTCAGTCGTGCTTCAGAGAGCAGTTGCACTGCTGAGGTTCATGACTCTATATTGGTTTGTTTGCAGCCGTCCAGGAGCTAACACAGTCTCTGTGCTGACCTGCAGCTGCTCTTCAGGCTGCCTGGGTCAAGCTGCTCTAAATTCTTCTTGACAGATTTCTATGCTATGTGTTCATTTTCCATCTATGCTATTTTGCTTCACCTGACTCTAGAGGGAAAGCTGTCCAGCTAGCATTCAGCACTCCTTTTTTGCCTCCTAAAGTGTAATAAAAAAAAGAAGTTTCTCGTTCAGCTTAGTATTCGGTTACAGAATTTCCTATGCTCAGTTACTCATTTTTAATAATTTTAAGAAAGATTTGAACCTAAATTCTCTTGGACTGCAAGAGCAGGTTTTTTTGACTCTTGGGTTCTGAAATCAAGTTGAAGGGCCAAGCTTCTGAAATAAATTAAATCAGTGAATTTTCTTTTAATTCATAGACTTTTAAAGACCTTTACTGAAATAAGTTCAAGGGCAAGTCTCATCTGAACTGCTGGTATTTAAGAACCTTCCTGCTGCTTATCTTCACATTTTTATTGAGAAAACAGAGATCACTTAGAATTGCTGATTTGCCAACATTTGTTTTCAAGCAGTCTAACGCAGGTGCCTCTGAGGAATATTTTAAACAACCAAATCATATCTTAGCAGTAGAGCACATTTTATTCAACAGTGATTGCAGTTCAGCATTCATCCTGAGATTGTTTCAAGATCAGGGATCCTGTTTTCTTCCTAAATAAGAGAGCACCAGTGTTCTACAGTAGCAAAGGTGCTGATCGCAGTCGTCACTTGGGATTGCCCATAGACTTGGAACCGCTTGCCCGGGGAAGCTGTGAATGCCCCCTCCTAGGCCAGGTTGGATGGGGCTTTGAGCAACCTGGTCTGGTGGGAGATGTCCCTGCCCATGACAGGGGAGTTGGAATGAGATGATCTTTAAGATCCCTTCCAACTCAAGCCACTCTATGATTTTAATATATACAGGATTAGTCTGGAGCTTTCTGATGGCCAGGATCAAGATTAATTCCTAATTCTCTATGGAGGGAGTTATAAACTGTAGGATGTTCTAAATAATTCTTTTTTCCTCTTTTAGAACAACCCAGTAGTAGGACCAGTGAGGATTTGATAGTGCTCCATTCTTAGATTGCATTTAATATGCTTAAGAGAAAGCAAAGTAGGGAAAATTTTAAGTGTGCTACTGGAGAGTTTGTTGTGCGGATCTGTGTTTTGTGTAATGATGCAACACATTATCTGGACACATACAGTGGGGTTTTACTTAAGTAAAAAGAAAAAAATACCATAACAATCTTATGAGGGACATATTGCCTGTGGTAGTCCAGAGAGCTTTCCCAGAAGGAATAGAAGAATGATTGAGAATATCACATCTCTTCGAGACATATGCTAGCAGAAATTTCTGAGATAAGTCATATTCTGTAGCAGCTGGAGTTGGTTTTTATGTTTTTCACAGAATATTTCTCTGCTCTTCCCATCTCCTTTCTGCTTTTCCTTAATGTTTTTTCCATTTTCCCCTTGCAGAATACAAGTACAGTGAAAGAATTTAGTTTTCAAAATTACTATATTCAATTGCATATAAAATTAGGAAAAAGAGGTGTAACTTTTCTTCCCCATGTCCCACAATGTTTTAACAGAGGGCAAAATAACATTGTTACGTGGCAGAATGGGAAGACAATTAAAATATGAGGAAATCCAACAATTCTGAGTCTTTAGAGTAGCTGAGGTAGGCAGGGACCCCTGGAGATCTAGTCCAACCTGCCTGCACAAAAGCAGGATCAACTAGAGCAGGTTGGTAAGGCTACATCCTGCCAGGTTTTGAGAATCTCCAAGGCTGGAGACTCCACGGCCTCCCTGTGCAACCCAGTCACTGTTCAGCCACACTCACGCAGGGAGGGAAAAAGGAGGGGTGTGTGGGACTTCAGGATGGCTGCTTCTGTGCGTTAGGTGAAACAAGTGGTCTTCTAGAACCAGAAGTGGCACAGTTATGAAAAAACAGAGGAGGAGGGAAGAAAAAGTCTCAAAGGACAATTTTCCTTTTTTTATGGAACACCTGCTGCAGCTGTTCATTGTTGCAGACAATTACTTGGCTGTTGGTCTATTTAGGAAGGCACAAAGTTTGTTTGTAGACCAGATTTTTTTAGCAGCTTCGTTATGAAATACAGTGTATTACAAATTCTTCCCCTTTATATGATCTAAGTACAACTGGCAAATTGAATATTTGTATTTCTCCACGGAGATGAAACCTGAATGCAAGACATTTTTAGTCCAGCATTAATCAATTGAATAAATACTAGCAATTTAATGAAAGTATAGTTACTTACAACTTTAAATTATTTTTTTTTAATAAAAATTGTGCAAAAGATGACTCAACGAATGAAAATTTGTTTAGCAATATTTAAGGATTTTTAAAGTTAAGGGCATTAATATATAGAACTATTTCTTGTATGTTACTTTTTTTTGGAAATTATTATAATTACAAAATGCTCGTATTTGTTACGTGTTTTTTTTCCCCTCATAGTATGTCCAGTGCTCCAGCAAAACTCTTAAATAAATCAGAAGCAGGATGTTAAATGTTGCAAAATGAATGATAGGACTTCAAAGCATCATATATAATAGCTGAATTAAGCACAGTGCAGCGTTATACAGTAACACATTATTTTTGGGAAACGATCTTTGTGAAACAGATATGCAATGAGTTATACAAGTCTGTCATTTAATAATTCAGACTGGATTCTAGAATATCACAAATACTGAAGTGCCAGTTTATCCTGTTCTGAAGGCAGTGTCTATGGGCTCACAGAGGGAAACTTTGCGTTTTGCCCTCCTCTTTCTTTTACGGTTTACACCTGTCAGAACTGAACTGCTTCAGCAAAAAAAATACATGGAATGTCTTTCATTGGGGTAACTGAGTACACCCTTTCCAAAGTAAATCTGAAGTCGTGTCTCCTGCAGACAGGGAGGTAATATGTTTGCAGCTGGGGCGTCTTCAGGTTGCTCAGTTGGCTGTTGAGTCTTCTGCATGGAGGAGAAAGTAAAACACAACAGCCACTTCACCCTGTCAAATTGTTTTTTCCTACATTTAGAAGGAAATACTGCTAGAAGTGAGAGGAGTATGAGTGTGGGTTTTTTTCTCCCTGGAAAAACAGGCTTCAAAAAAGGTACCAAATCAGTGAGAATGTTGTGGCAATCTTCCACTGTTTTTTGCTAGGCTGGATAGTGAGAAAGAGCAATGCTTTTAGAAATGTCATTAATATTTCTGATGTCTATATTTTCATTTTCACAGCTGTGGACTTAGAAAATTGGGAAATAGTAGTCTTAAAAAATTAACAATTCTTTGGCAACGTACTCATTAGCAATGAGCCAAAACCCCAAGTGACTGAGAACATGCCTGTGCGTGGTGAGGCTCTTTGCTTTCTATGGGATTCCTAAGGAAGGATTCTGAACTTCCTGCTGTCAGAAGCCTGTAGTTTTATGTCAGAAAAAACCAAGGCCTACGCGCCCCCCCCCCCCCCCCCCCCACAATCTACTGGTTTTTGAAACTGGTAGGAGCATACTGGTCAGAAATGGAGTTTAGGAACTCTTTCTAAGCTGCTTATTTGCCGTGTATTTGTGCTGTACTGGCAGGGGTTGCCATGCATGAGCTTTATTCCTCTTGGTCCCTTTATAACCTGAATGTTTTCATGTTGTATCAATATGTTGGTGCATTTATTCAATTACTGACTGAGATGATGAATCATAGACAATTTTTTCTTCTTAAAACTTGTTTTTAAAATTACTTTGTAATGCAGATACTCCTTTGGCAATTTTGTAATTTCTTAAACTGCTTGAAAATTTACCAGAGTTGTGTTTCAGCTTGGCAAGTTTGAAGTTCTAGTACTGCCACAGAAGTTTTTGATAGCTAGATTAAATAAAGTGCTGCTGTAAAATGCTTCTCTCCTTCCAACACAGCAACAAGTTACCCATGCACTGAATGGCAGTTCTTTGCAAAGTACTTAATCTTTATAGTATGTTGTTTAAAAATATGTAAATGTACTCAGAAATTGCCAAGTGTAAATTTAGTGGTGATTAAGTGAAATCATAAGCTGTACTTTATAATAGCTTTCAATCTCTTTTTCTATTTTCACTGGGCAGTAGCGTTTTTTTCCTGAAGCACTAAGTTTATTTCATAAGTCTGTAAGCAAAGGATGCTATCTGCTCTCACTCACTCTGGAGTCTAGTCTTTATTCTAGGGCTTATTGATGACAAAGTATGCTATGTATGAATTTAGAAAATCTACAACTCTGAGAGGTGGCAAATTGCTTTCTGGTTGTGTGTGTGTGAAGCTTGCCTCTTGACCTTTTACACCAGGTTTCTCTGGCAGGATCTGCGAGAGCGCAGTGCCGCAGGTGTGCTCTTTCAGTCCGGAGTGCGGCCTTTCTGGACTATCATTTTGTAAAACTCTTCTACTTTGCTTCCTTTGAGGACGATAACTCAAAAACATGAGTTATCTTTTATTTCAGTGCTTTTTTTCCTGTTAGCCTTGAGAGCTTCTGTAGTTGATAAACCTTTAAAATACCATTTACAGACTGAAAAAACAAGTGTGATTTTTATACTTTCTTGTTTGATACAAACTCTCCCTAATCAGAAATCATGTTTGTTAAATTGTGAATGAAAGCATGCTCACTTTGTTTCAGCTTGTCCATTATCAGTGCAGTTTAACAGGTAGTAAAGCAGGACTTATCCACCAGACTCAGGCAGTTACCTCCTATGTGTTGTTAGCTATGACTCCCAAGCGTTATGCATGAAGGCCAGTTCAATGGCTTATCAATAATTATACTTTACGTAACTCGTGCTCGTCCCTGGTTGTTGAACCCATGAGGTGACATACCTCTGCAGGTCATGAAAAAGAGAGACGTGTCAGTGGACTGATTTTGAGTTGATTAAAAATAATTGAAACATGAAATAAAGTATTCGAATGGTCTTAAATCTTAAAATGGGAATTCACCTGAAAGAATATGGAAACAAAAGCCATGTGTGTGCTGTTGGATCTGACCTAACACTTGGTTTCTGTCTTTTCCTTGGGAAAATCCATCCAGAGGTACATCCGTGCTCCAGTGTAGTCACAGGATTAGTAGCTTCAGTCTTGAGGTTATTTTATATGACTCCAGAACTCTTTTGTGTGTGTAAATGACAGTAATAGTTAAGTATACAGGGGAGGAAAAAAGGTCAGGGGCTACTAAACTTTAGTGTCGCATACATTTTTAAATGGCATTTTTCTCTCCTGTGGTGGTTTTTAGTCTTTACCAAACGGGTGAGTGAAGCCCTGTTAGCCTTCGTGCCGGGGTGCAGCCGAGCCTGTGTGTGACTGGAGTGTGCATTATTACATCTGTGCCCTGTTGCGATCCTTGTGTTTATGACTTCATTCAGTGGGAGTCTCTATTGGTCAAACTTTTTTTTGATTATTCAGTTACCTCCAACTAATCTGGCTTCAGTTGCTTTCTTCATTTCTTCCCATTAACGAGCTAATGGACATAATGCGAACGCTGAGGATTCACGCAGCTGCCTGCCCTCACGTAGGGCATCCCAAAAACTGGTGGCAGTTTGCAGGGGGAGAAGGCTTCCTGGCCTCTCACTCGATAAGCACACGGTCTAGTGAGAAACTTCCCCTACTCTAAGCTTTTATTATTTTTTTTTATTTGTGTAAGGAATCGAGTTAGCTCCTGAAATTAGGTGTTAAGACTCCAAGTAGTTCTTCGAAAAAACCCCACCCAGGGTTTTGTCATGTGTGATGATGTGCAAAAGTGCTTTGTGTATGGGATTTGGTTAAACCAGATGGTGTATCAACGTCTCTAAGAGCTGTGTAATTAATTTGTTTTGCTTCTTTCAGCTCACTTGATTAAAACAACTAGACAGCAATCACTTCCATGTCTGTTGTGAGATTTGATTGATACGGTCCTATTAAACACTTAGGTCAGCAAATTATTTCCATAGTCCTGTACTAACGTTTTTCTTTTCAGAAGCCAGGTAATGAGTAGGGGAGGGAAATACCTTGATAGAGCTGCTGCTAACAGCCTCTGTGTCCCTTATGCAGTTTTAGAGTGAATAGTCACAGCAATAATTCTGTCAATCCCGACCTGGCAATTTGTTTTTATTGCTACATAAATATGGGCTTGGTTTGGAGCTGTCATTATCTTTGCTCTGCGTAATTGTCTACAGATCTATTGGAATCCTAAAAATAGCAGCTGATAACATATGGGACATGCTCTTCATTTTTTATTAATCTGAGGTGATCAAAGTAGTAATTACTTTTCTCTGTGCTAATTTTCTGGAATTTGAATCTGGATTTTTTTTTTCTTCTTTTACCCTCACCATTTGCATATAGGAAATATCTTTTAAAACTTTTTAGATAAATTTCTCCATAGATTTGAAAACATTTCTCGTCTGTAGCATGCAGTTCAATTGTAGGACTTCCCACAAACTTTGGAAAAACTGTAAGGACTGTACTTTTTTTTTTATCCTCTAAAATGCATTTGTGCCATTGGATTATTGTTGTCTACCACAAAATTGATCTGTATGATTTTTTGCCAATCCAGTTCTATTTTAACTCTCTATCCTAATTTATCTTTCTGATGTGAAATTCTATTGTTACTTCATAAACTAGTTCTTGAACTGAGGATCTCCCTCTACTGCTGAGAAGAAAAGACAAACAGGAGTTTGCTGCTTCGAAAAATCTTCTAGGGCAACAGAGGCAGAAGCTTAAGCACTTGGCTATTGTTACTAGAGCTCTTAAGTTGGTCAGATTGTAGGTATATAAAATAGTCTTTTCCCTTGGTGTGCCTGTTAGATAATCAGCTGACGTTCTAATGTTAATGGAACTCTGATGGATTTCAGATGAGGAGCGCAGTAGCTGGGTTGGAGGAGTCCATAGGTATCGATGGAGGCTCCATCAGCCGGGCTTTGTGGTCGCCAGTAGCCTGGGATCCTTCAGCGCAGTCTTGACAGTGTTTTGGCTTCCCCTGCTGTGCTCAGATTGAGTGCAATTAAACTGGGAACCAATAAACAGCTTCGAGGGGCTGGTGCTTTGAAGAATGGGAGATCACAAGAACAGTTTCCTGTGAGTTGCTTTGCTTCAGATACAGCTTAGTGTGGAGGCTCGACTGTCTTAACTTAGGCTGAGCCTCCTCCTGGCATCCAGCAGCAGTTTGATTGCTGTGATGAGCAAATACCACTCCTAAGCACAGGGTTTCATCCTTTTGTAACTAGAGTCTAATTCATTAAGGATTTTTCCTAAATTAAATGAGGTGATTTGTATGGCTAGGCAATATATCCCCTTTTCCAGTGATCTTTTTTTTTGTGTTTTAGCAAAGATGACAAAATGAAATTCAGTCAATAGGATTAACACCTTAAATCATACAAGTGAAGCTTTATATATGAAAATATTGTGTGACAGTCACTTAGCAGGTAATATCATGATCTGTGTCAAAGTAGGCAGCCTACCATGCAAAGCTCTTTATCTCTCTTATTCCTCTATTACTGCCATGGCAACAGGGTAATTGCACAGAAATATTCTCTGTATAGACAGTAAAGTACCCTTTCAAATGTAAATATTCACTGTGTGTGTATTTATATATACATGTTTGTCTGCATGTGTACACACAGTTTATAGAAACTCTTAACTGTAAACATCAGTACTGAAGGCCAGTCTGCTCAGTGAAAATGCATTTTAAATCATATTTGGACCCAGGTGAAGAAGTTTTGTTTACTATTGTGAAATCTGAGCTTATACCAAATTTTTGTATTACGTAATGTCAGGAAGATTGTTCTCCAATTAATAAATAGATTTGGCATATTTTTTTTTTAACCTCTCTTAGAAATATTTTGTAGAGGGAAACGCCTTTGTAGATTAACACATGCTTC
>NW_009721325.1:64674-69290 GCF_000703405.1 Apaloderma vittatum
TGACTTTGTAAAGGAATTTCAGGGTGCACAGTAAACTTTCATTAACACTTTATAGCTTCCTGGCTCACATTTACTGTGTATAGATAAGAATACTCTCTTTGTTTTAACACAGCCCTATTAGCTTGTGTTCTTTTCTCTTCTGCCTTCTATTGGTGGTAGCTTTGAGGTTGGTTTTGGTTGTTGTTTTTCATGAATCAAAAAGAAACAATATTCCTGTTTCTTCTCTCAAGAGCAGAAGGTAAAGTTAAGAACTCGATTTCTTGTATGGGACAACACCTGGCTGACCCTTTGTTGTTTGAGTGCAAAACCTTTGCCTGCTATTGCCCCTGGCAATTAGCAAGTCAGCACGGAGCTCGAGTTTGGTTTTTCTTTTTTTTTTTTCCCAGAAAAAGAGGAAATGTCCTTAATTTTGTCTCTCTTAGCAGTAAGCAGATGGACAGCATCGAGGAGATGAGAGTGGCAACAATAGCAGGGTCAAGATGGTACCATATCATGTGTCTTGTGCTCAAAAAAGTGGTTACACTAGTGCCCACTTGTCATACTGCACCTTTGGTGTGTTTCATGTAAAGGATTAATTCAACTGAAAATATCTGTTCTCTTACTGTATGGTTGAGATAGTTGTCAGGTTTCTGGGGTGGAATGACAGAATTTCAAAGCCCAACTGAGTATTTGGAGTTTGGGGGGTTTTTGACTCTGGTTTGTTTTGGTTTTGTTTTTTTTGATTACTTTTTCTTACTTTTTAACTTTTAGGTGAGATATGACCTCCTAATTTATGCCTGAAGACTGTTTAACCTCTGAGCGCATTTTTTTTTTTGTTAAAAAACAATTTACTGGCAAACAATAATTAATCTAAAGAGAAATGTATCCTTAGGTTTTATTGTGTCTCAGTGTATGGGTCGAGTTATGAATACTGTAGAGGTATCATCCATGGCATTTGAAAATATCAGTAGGAAAAAAATCAGCAGACATAATGCAAAATTAATATATTCCAAGGTCTAAGTAAGAAAACTCATTTAATAGAGCAGAAGTGTCTTGGATGCTTAAACTTTCTGGAGGGTTTTCAATACCATTTTATTATTTTGAGGTTGTGATGGGCACCAAAATGAAGGCTTGAAGTTCTTTAGTTTTTTGTTTATATGGTCAGTATGTGATTTCAATTACAATTCCTTTGTACTTTTTCGTACACAGCTTGTTTAGTGTAATATAACTTCCTTCATTTGCGTGTATGAGTGGAGGACAAAGATGCTGTTACTCATCAAGGATGAGAAACCCCAAGAAAAGGAATCATTAAAAATCTAAACTCTAAAGATTTTTCCAAGCCTATTATTAAGTCCTCAGAGGAACTAACATATTATCCTCTATTTGGTTTTGAGCATAAGTAGATTGTTGTAGAAGGAAAAAAAAAGAGTGAACATAGAGATTTAGTGAAGCATCTTCTAAGCTTTTAAAAATCTCAGCTGTTTAAGAGTTTCAAGTTAGACACTGGATTTGTAAGATACAGAACTGGGGCCTCTTTTTGAGGATGTGTCTAATGTGTCTAGTCCATCGGATTTTGTTCTTTCAAGTAATTTGAAATCACCTCTGGTGTGCAAGCAGGGTGTCTGAAGGTAGTCATGAAACAGCTCCTTCAAATGCCTGATCACCTTTCTAATAGAGAGAAGAAAACGATGGTGAGAGGAAAGAAAGAAATCAAAATTTCACTCAATGTTTTTTAGTACCTGAGAATTCTCTCCCAAGGTATTTGTAAAATATTAGGTTTGCATTACACAGCTGAAGGAATTCACAAAACATTAAAGCTGTGACTAAAACCAGCCAGTTAGGACTTTTCCCTATGGTGCTCAGGAGAAATAGGGGTTGAGGGAATTGACAATGAAACATGGCAAGTTTTCTGCAGGAACGTAGTTAAGAATTGATATTTTAAATGAGATGGAAGGGAATTAAACTAAAGCGCGAAGTCCAGTGCCATTACCCAACAAAATGCATGGAATGTGTTACTCGGGGAGAATTCTTTCCTTCTTGCCCCCCCACCCCATCCTTGAGTCCTGCAGCAGGACTAAGCTGGGAAAGATGGTAGGAAAAAGCCGGAGCTGGAAACTCTGAAGAAAGGCCTTTGAAAGGGGATCATATTAGTTCTCAAGGCCACACAGCATTAGGAATTGCCATAACAGTAAAAGAATTTACAGTGTGCAGCCTATACATAACCAGCTCTTGCAGCCTGTAAAACCCTGCGTGTTTTTCCAGTAGTGGGGCTGGCTCCCGCAGGTACCCCTGCTCGCCTTCGGACCGGGCCTGGCGTGTTGCATTGCACTACTGGGGTCCTGGCAATCCAGTGCCGTGTGAGCTCCCGGAGTGCTGTCCTCTGGTAGGATTCCCTGTGTTGATGCACATATTTCAGAACTTTCTGTTGTGAGCTGTAATAGATTAGCAAGGAAATTATTTGCATGTGCACTTACATCAGCATATTCCACCATAACGTAAGCCTTCTTGTGAAGCTGAGCATAGCAGTGTTATCCAAGTTCATTGTTAAATGCAGAATTTTTTGTTTGTTTGTTTTAATGCAGGGTTACATTTTGATAACTGAGTAATGCATTTAGTAGAAAAAAAAATGGGGTTTTAAGCATTATTGAGACATCTGACTATAAATCATCCTTTCCTGCAGTGGTATTTCCAAGAATGAATTAAAGGCAGAAAATATTTGAGGTGAATGTTTGTCCAGTTGATAGAACTGAAGAAATTGTGGTCCTGGTTTCAGATTTACTATGTGTCTCTCTGCTCTTGATGATAATGGCTGCTCAGGAGATCTGAATGTTTGGCCTGAAACATTGTGAAGGTCCCACTAAGGTTCACTGACATAACCAATGATGTACCCTGGAATCTTATTTCCAGAGCTCCATTTAACTTTTTCCTCCTGTCACTTGTTATTCCCAGCTGCGTGGATCTTTGGTAGTTCTGTCAGAGAATTCCTGCCTTTCCACAAGCATCATGTAACTTGTTCCTCCCCTTTAGAAGAGTTTCCTCCTCTTCATTACCTCCAACTGCAGATTTTCAGTTGACTCTGTTACAAAGGATTGAGATGGCCCCTTCAGGATTCTTGAAATCTGTAGCTGTGCTGCAGGTTTGTACCTTCTGGCTGTGCTTTTCTTTTTCGGCAGAAGGCTCAGCACTTTCCCCAGGAGGTTCCTGCTGAACCAGAACATTGCAGGGCGAGCACAAGAGGATATACAAGATCACAAGATTGTGTTTTCTGCTAGCCAGGCCCAATTGTCCCTTCTCCACTTTAACAAAAACACCACAACAAAGGAAAGTACATAGCCCCTTGGCATACCCTATTTGAGGATGGCAGAAGAGGTGATCCTTCCTTAACACATGGTGGAGGTGGTAGCGCACTGCTGAATTATTTATCCGTGTTTTTTTGTTTGTTGGAAATTGTCAAGATTACAGTCACGGATAATAACTGCTCACCTTTTGATGAAGTAGACCAAAGTACTGTCCTTTTAAACACACTATGTAAACATGGATAGTCCAAAAGAGAAGCATTAATTATTCCACTTAACAAAATGCAAAAGTCAGAATTTTTTGGAGTTTGTGTTGTTCAGTTACTTAAGTGCTTTGTAGTGAGCTGTCACTGTGGTTTTAGAAAAGAGCAGTTATTCAGGTTTAGTAACATGAAAAGAGCTTTATGAGGTTGAGTATAAGGAACTGTTTCCAAATTGTGCTAGGAAGGCATATACAATTACTTTTGAGACTATTCTCAAAAAAAATCATTTGGAGTACCAGATTGATAGACAGACAGAACTTCCCCCCCCTCCCCCGCCCCCGAATAACACTTTTCTGAGATAGAAATGCCTTCAGTTGTTTCAGTGATTAAATCTCTGAAACTGCTTAAAGACTCTGGAATGACTTTGTAGTAGGAAAAATAAGTCATGCATGGGTAAGTTCCTGCCTGTTCACAAAGCTTGTTTTGAATTGCTCATATTGATAGCTTCATTAGCTTTACTGTTGATAGTAATTTGACTACAGCACATGCCGGTTTGAATGATGTTGAAACTCCAGACTGTAGAGGATAGAGACTGCAGAAAGCATTGAGTCAGTTTACAGGATTGAGGTGCTGCTTGTTCAGAATGTGAAAAATTTGGCTATGTTTTAAGAGCATTTCATGAATTGGAAGACACTGGTATGTTGGCTGTTGTAGGTAAATATATGATCAGATGAGTTTTAATTCAGAGATTATATTAATATTTTTAAGATCTAGTTTTTAGTTCTGCAGTCTTTGAGGATTGCAGAAGGACATCTTGCAAATATTTTTTCCTCTAGCAATTTTCATTGTCCATAGGAAAGGTGACTTCAGATATGGCTTCGCCTGTTGTAAGATTAATTAAGAACATAATAATGTTGAGCTTCCTCATTGAATAATGCCCTGTCACATTTCCTCTTGTTGCATAGGAGTGCTAAGAAATTCTAGGATGTGTAAAAATGGTGCATATGTAATTCCATTTCAGCTTTTTGAATGTAACTATGTAAGACATTACAAACATTGCCTTGGGAAGTATCACACTCATTTGAATTAAAGTAGTCCTATATGCAGTTTGTCGTGGGTTAGGGCTGGGCCGACCTCT
>NW_009721326.1:0-6886 GCF_000703405.1 Apaloderma vittatum
AAAAATATATAATATATTAAAAATATATATACTTACATATTTTTGTATTTATTTATATATATGTATATAAAAATAAATACGCCTGTAAAAATATATAAATATATTTTCAGTGTTCATTTCAGTCCAGTTCCTGTTCCCAAATAATAAAACATGGGAAGTTTTATGAAGGGGTTTCTGTCTTAGGGTACGCGGCTTATAGTAAGGCACTTTTAGCAACAGTGACAGGAAGAAAATAGGAAAAAGCAACTCAGAATGTCCCAGGTACTTTAGGGGATGCTTTTGCTTCAGAATGTATACTTTTACAGACAAACTGTCAGTTTGGCATTTTTCATTTTATGTGAATAAGTACTTGTAAGCTGCATGGAAACCTGCATCGGACCGGTATAATAGAAAGAGTTTGCAGAAGGGTGTGTTGTTAAATGACTGGCCTGCAGATGTTCAAATCCAGATTGTGATTTTTTTTTTTTTTAGATGTTGAGGTTAAATTTTGGAAGGGATGGATGTTGTGTGAAATCATGTACCTCATACTGTTAGATGCTGTGGTTAGGAGGTAGGGAGATGCTCTTGTTGCAGCTGGGCAGTTGTAAAGGGAGTGTGTTGTTTGCAGAGATGCTGTTTTTTCTTAAATCAAAGTATTTTACTGTTGTAGGTCTGCATCATGAAACTTCCCTAGAACGTAGTGTTAGCAATTTTATTTTGTCTGCAGCAGGCTCTCTTGAGCTCTTTTCCACAAATGCAGAACGTAATTGCTGTCTGTGCGTACCCTGCCTGAGTCAGTGTGTTTACCCTGCCCTGTGGGACAGGGCCAGACTTAGTAAGAACTTCTGGAATAAAACTGTTCATGCCATAAAATTTTTGAGTTGTCTCTGGTCATTCCTTTGAGATCTGTTCCCAGTGTTTGGGGCTCGTTTAATGTCACCGAGACGACCATCATATTGCCTGCAATCCTGCAATTGCTGGCCAACTCATTCAGTTTTGACACTCCTGCTTAGTCTTCACATTCCTTAATATGTCGTTTTGCTTCAGAGGGGTGATTTTCCCTCATTTCAGAATGTAGATGGGCTTCCTAGGATTCATCTGGTGCCCAGGCTTTGGAAACAGGATAAAAAATGCATTGAGAAAAGAGTGGTATGGGAGGTTATGGAGTGGAAGAAGAGAGTTTTTGAGGATTTAAGTTTGAACTCTTAGGAGCTGCTGAGCGCATTCCTGGCTAAAAGAACCTCTGTGAGGTTTTGCTCTGGGAAATGAATTGTTTTCATGTGATTCCAGTGTCTTTGACTGATTTTGTGACTATTCTGTCTACAAGACGCTCATATGGGAATGTTTTAGCGAAATGTCACAATATGCTAGCCAGGGTCATTTTGGTAAGACATTGTGGGGGTAATTCCATCCTGAAACAAAGGGGCAGAAGCTGACAAGAGTGATAGCAATGTGTTTTCATTGTTTTTTACACTGCAGGGTCTGTTTGGTGTTCCAGAACTGAGCTGTCCAGAAGGGTTTCAAGAAGCACAGGACAAAGCATTGCAAGAATCAGAACAGCTAGTCCAGAAGGCGTGTTCAACACCACCGGGGCCAGAGACTGTAATGATCTTTGATCAGCTTTCAGATAGCTTGTGCAGAGTAGCAGACTTGGTAAGTTACTTTTTGGAGCAATTTCTTTTAAACTGTCAGACCGATCGCATCCTGGGCTGCATCAGAAGCAGCATGGCCAGCAGATTGAGAGTGGTGGTTCTACCTCTCTACTCTGCTCTAGTGAGATCTCACCTGGAGTACTGTGTCCAGCTCTGGAGCCCTCAACGCAAGAAGGACATTGACTTGCTGGAGCAGCTCCAGAGGAGAGCCACAGTATTGATCAAAGGGCTGGAGCAGCTCTCCTGTGAGGACAGGCTGAGAATGTTGGGATAGTTCAGCCTGGAGAAGTCTCCAGGGAGACCTTATAGTGGCCTTCCAGTACCTGAAGGGGGCCTGGGAGGAGGGAGGACTGTTTACAAGGGTGTGTAGCGACAGGACAAAGGGAAAGGATTTGAAAGTGGAGCAGACTGATTTAGTCTAGATATCAGGAAGACGTTCATTACTGTGAGGGTGGTGAATCACTGGCACAGGTTGCCCAGAGAGGTGGTGGAGGCTCCATCCCTGGAGACGTTCAAGATCAGGCTTGATGGGGCTCTGAGCAACCTGATCTAGTTAAACATGTCCCTGCTCACTGCAGGAGGGTTGGACTCGATGACCTATGAAGGTCCCTTCCAGCCCAACATATTCTATGATTCTATGACTTAATAAGTTTACACCACTTTGTTCCATTTTATGAGTTTCTGCACTGCAGTAAATAGCAGATTGGCTCTATGAAATTTTGTCCTAAGATAGAAAATTAAATTGATTGAAAATTCATTGCAAAGGCTTTTACCAAATGTTACATAACTACAAATCTTGTCAAACTGTCTAATGAATTGTAAGACAGATGTAAAAATAGTATAAAGGTGACAAGAAAAATAACACTGAAATTAGAATTGTAATTCTGCTTTAATATTACTACATAAGCTTTCCAGCACCACTTATAACATGGATAACAGGAGACTCCTTTCAAACTTAAAGATGAGATTGCAATACACATATTTTTAAGTTACGAAAGTTTTTAGCTGAAGGACCTTGAAGAAGTTAAAGGTTAGAAGTGGCAGATGAAACTAAACATATTGCCTTTTATTAACACAAGTAAAAATATAGGTATTTCCTAGATTGCAGTTTCTGTGGTCTGCAGGATTAGAGTACTTGGTCTGATATTCTGTGTCACACAATGTTAAGTTTAACAGCACACTTCATATTGCATTCTGGAAACTTTGCCCAAAGCTTTTATCAAAACGTCACTTTTCATTGAGGAAAGCAGACCCAACCTTTGTACAAAAATCAGTTCTTAATAAATAGATCACTGAATTTTTTCTTTGGTTTTCATATTTGAATTTTTCAGTTCTCAATTCTTGTTTCTTACTCTTTTCTAGATTCAAGATATCTTTTGTGCCAAGCTTTTTTTTTCCTTCTGAAAGTTCTTACGTGCTCCGAGTCACTCCTTTTGTCTCTTACATTTTATACTATAGACTATGCCTAATTTCTCTTAATCTATCAATCCGTCAGTCAAACAATGTCTAACTAAAAGGCTAATGTTGGAATTCAGTGGTTATAGTTTTATATGAGTTTGCTGAATTAAAATCACCTTCTGTGTACTGCTTTCAGGTTTGTATATTCAAAGATGCAGAACTTGCAGAGCTCTATCTCAAAGCAATTTGGTGATTGTTACCTGTTAGGATGATTTTTGAAATCTGCCATTTAGCATCTGTTCTGTCAATACAGGATTTTAAACTGAGATCCTAGGAAATAGAAATCTTAAGTGTATAGCATTTGTAAGGTTGCCTTTTCAATCAAACTGCAATCATACTGTTAAACAAAGTCAAGCTTGCTTTTTCCATGTACTTTTTCTGTAAAATCATGCTGAATGTCTTCAATATATTGCTAATACTTAATTAAATATATTCATAGCCTTTAATTCTTTATCATTTCAATGCCAGAACCTCCCTGAATTTGTGTTGGCAGTCATGGAAGCACCTAGCTCCCCAGTCCCCTTTTAACACCCTTCTAGCCTTCTGAACTCCTTTAAGTACTTAGAGATTTCCTAAACATACTAAATCAAAGAATAACCCTGTTCTGAATCCAAAAGAACTTCTGGGGTTTCTTTTTAAATATATTTTTTCCTATTAGGTAATGATGTCAAAGCATTACTTGTTCATCTACACACGAGCAAAATGGATTTGAAAGCAAACACTCTGTGCACATTTGGTGATGTGCTTTCTTCTCAACTGTGAATTTTAGTTTTAAAAACCTTTCATAATAGCATTTAAATACATGGAATATCTCTGTCTTACAAGGACTCTTAGATGCCCACTATACAAAATATTTTTAAGAAGTGTGTGGATTAAATAGTTAGGAAAGACACATTCACTTTCTGCTTTAGTAGTTGTTAGCACAGTTTTCCAATAAGCCTTGTTTTTTAGAAAAATAGTGTAAATTCTGCAATAGTTTGCACAGGAGTGTAGAAATAAATATTAGTGTAAATGGAACTGCTTGGGTGCAACTTTGTTTATAATTCAAGATCTTTATATTTGTCCTTTTGCCTCCCTGTTTTCTTCTTCTGTATCAGGCTGATTTTGTGAAAATTGCTCATCCTGACTTTGCATTCAGAGAAGCTGCTGAAGAAGCTTGCAGGAACATTGGTACTGTGGTAGAGAAGTATGTTTTCTTTTTTTTTTTTTTTTTAATATCTACTTCCATGTGCATCTTTAAAAATTACTGTATGGTCATCTGTCCTGGGTTTAGCTAAAAACCCAGTTTTGTTTAGTGATTTTTACTTTCCAGTTTAGTCTCTTCTAAAAGGCTGCACTTTCCAAAGTTAGCAGCATGTTTTTGCAGACAGTGTGTGCTACCAGCAGTGATAACACCTGATGTTTACAGTTACTGCCTGGGACTGGGATGCAGAAAGGCTCTTTCTGATACTTATTCCCACAGTGACCAAGGCCACTGCTGGCTCTTGTGTGCCACGCTGGGAGTGCTGGGTAGTAAAAGGGGGTCACAAGGAAGTAAAAGGTTGCACCTCTGGGGGGTAATAGACAGGACAGGTGACCAACAAGAGTATTCCATTCCATATACGTCACATTTAGTATAAATTGAGTGATCACAAGAGTTTCATCCTTTTTCTGCAATGGCTGGTGTCCAGGGAGGACTCCATCTGACCTCCTGCTTTTGATCCGGATTCTGAGTTCCCGAATCCAGCTCCTTGTATCCAGCTCCCACTGCCGCTGAGCCTGGGACTTCCCCAGAGCTGCCTGCTCTGCAGCATCAGTGGTGATTTCTGCCAGGGGAGGGAGTTGGGTTCGATATCAGGTTAATATATATAGTTGTATATAGTTCTTTATTTTTATCATTTCACTATTATTTCCATTATTGTTTCACTAAAGCTGTTCCAGATTTTTTTCTTTTGTAACCTGTAAGTCTCTCTACCTCATTCCCTTTTCCGTCTCATTTGGGGGGGAAGAGGTGGTTAGAGAGCGTCTGTCCGCGATAGTGGCTGGCCCAGCCCTAACCCAGGACGTCATTGATGAAAACAGCAATCAACAATAAAATATGTAGGAAGGATTTGCACGTGATAACAAAGTTTCAGTCATGCTGTTACAAATATTTCATGATTTAGCTTTGTAACAGAGCCTCCTGAAAGGTTATCCTATTCAGTTTCAGTTTATGTTCTGAACAGGTTTTAAGTTATCAACTGTCTCTGTGTCACTGAAACCCATCAAAGACTCAAAGCTACATTTTTCTAGGATGTACAACAGTTAACTAGCTGTTCTAAAGGGTGCTATTTTTTAAAAAAGATTTAAGGAGCTACATTGCATGATAATTTTTCTTCTGGTTTGCTGACCCCTTGAACTCCCAGTGAGTGGGATATGTAAGAAAGGAAAGGACAATCTTCATTAAAATGAGTGTTTGAGGATGTGTCAGTCGAGGCTGTGATATATGTCTGGTCTACCCTGGGATGCTTGTGCTTTATTTAAAACACCATTTATAGAATCAGAGAATCATGGAATCCTTTTGGTTGGACAAGACCTTTAAGATCATGAAGTCCAACCATTGACCCAGCCCTGCCAAGTCAGCCTCTAGATCGTGTCCCTAACCATGAGATCTACTTATCTTTTAAACACCTCCAGGGATGCTGACTCAACTACCTCCCTGGGCAGCTTGTTCCAGTGTCTGACAACCCTTTCAGTGAAGAAGTTCCTCGTAATATCCAATCTAAACCTCCCCTGGCACAACTTGAGGTCATTTTCTCTCATCCCATCGCTAGCTACTAGAGAGAAGAGCCCGACCACTACAACCACCTTTTGGTCAGTAATAGAGAGCAATAAGGTCTCCCTTCAGCATCCTTTTCTCCAGCCTAAACAACCTCAGTTCTCTCAGCCACTACTCATGAGACTTGTTCTCCAGACCCTTCACCAGCTTCATTGCCCTTCTTTGGACGTGCTCCAGAACATCCATGTTCTTTTTGTAATGAGGGGCCCAAAACGGAGCATAGCACTCGACATGCGGCCTCACCAGTGCCGAGTCCAGGGGGACAATCCCTTTCCTGGTCCTACTGGCCACGCTATTCCTGACACAAGCCAGGATGCTGTTGACTTTCTTGGCCACCTGGGCAAACTGCTGGTTCATTTCAGCCATCTGTTGACCAACACCCCAAGGATCATCTCAGCCAGGCAGCTTTCCTGCCACTCTTCCCCAAGCCCGTAGCTTTGCCTGGAGTCATTGTGACAAAAGTGCAGGACCCAGCAATTGGCCTTGTTGAACCTCCTACAGTGGGCTTTGGCCCATTGATCCGGCCTGTCCAGATCCCTCTGTAAAGCCTGTCTGCCCTGGCAGATAAACACTCCAGCCCAACTTAGTGTCGTCTGTGAACTTAGTGAAGGTGTGCTTGATCCCCTCATCCAGGTCACAGAACATGTTCTTAAATACTTCTGTTTCTGCAGTTTGGCTCTTCTTTATATCCTTTTTGGGTTTTCTTTAATAACATAATCCTGAAAGTTACCTCTCTGGTCCTTGACTACAGTAAATTGATTTGCTTCTCTACTCTTCCAAAAAAGATGGAAAGGTGATCTTTACAAATACAGTGTTCTTTCAGTATCTTCCCTTCCTGTAGCATTCAAGATATCCTTCTTAAGTAAAAGTAATTTCTTAAGTAAAAATACTGTGAAGGTGCCTGTCTTGGTTTAGAAGACAGGGGAAAGCCTCCCTTGAAAACGGGAAATGTAACACCCCCCACCCCCTCCGAATTGCTATACTTTTGAAATTATGGGGC
>NW_009721326.1:7056-7625 GCF_000703405.1 Apaloderma vittatum
CTCGAGATTAGAGGCCTGCTGGAGTGGCAGATGCTGCTCCGGATGATTCGGTAGAGGGGTCCGGTGGCGAGGTCCTCCTCGGCCCCTCCGGCTCTCGAGGCCTCGAGGTATTGCTAATTATTAAGTTCATTTTGCAAATTGGGCTGCAGATGCTTCTTGCACCTCAGCTGACTTAAGAAGTTGATCATCCACAGTGTCAGATTGAGGGCTGCTGCCCACCGCAGCTGTACTGATGTGTCTGCATGTGTTTCATTCCCTACTGTAATTCCCATCCGATAATCCAGGTGGGCATATCTGCTTGTACTTAACGTGCCAGCAAATCTGATGGTCGTAGTATTGTCTGGCATAGATGACAAACTTCAGGACAGATTTTCCTTTAATTGAGTACTTTCAAACTAAGGATTAGAAAAAAATTCTCCCACCTTTATGTTCATGCCATGATTATCTTTATACATAAAAAATAAGCCGTCAGTCTTACGCTTGCTTGTATTTGCCACAAAATGCCACCAGAAGTATTTTCCTGCTGGATACATGAGACTTTACCCTTAGTAAGTTTGCAGATGACACCA
>NW_009721327.1:0-5925 GCF_000703405.1 Apaloderma vittatum
CTGTAAAATCCTTTTCTATTATTTCCAATGTCACTGGCCAGATTTGACTCTGTCAGGGCTTTAGCTTTTCGAACCTGGTCTCTGATTATACAAGCAATTTCCTTGTAATCATCCCAGGTTGCCAGTCCCTGCTTCCACGCTTTGTGTGCTCCCCTTTTGTATTTGATTTTTGCCAGGAGTTCCTTATTTATCCATACAGGTCTCCTGGTCTTTTTGTGTGACTTCTTCCTTCTAGACTCTACCGAGGAGGTTCCGGAAGCAGTGAAAGTCAGCTCTTCTGAAATCAAGGGTTTCAAGCTTGCTGAGCTTCCCCCTCTTAGCTGCCCTTGGGATCTCAAATTCCACCATCTCATGGTCACTGCAGCCAAGGCTACCCACAAGTGTAGCATTCCCCACCAGCCCTTCCCTATTGATGAGAACGAGGTCCAACATGGCACCTCTCCTTGTTGGTTCCTCTATCACTTGGAGAAGGAAGTTGTCATCGACACATTCCAGGAATCTCCTGGATTGCTTATTCCCCGCCGTGTTGTTCTTCCAACTGATGTCAAGGTGCTTAAAATCCCCCATGAGGGCCATGGCTCGTGAACAAGCAGCAGCTCCTACCTGCTTATGAAGAGCCTCGTCCACTTGGTCCTCCTGATTGAGTGGGCTGTAACACACCCCCACCGTAAATTCTCCTACCCTTCCTTTCACCCTGGTCCACAGGCACTCGGTTCTTTCATCATCACTTGCCAAGTGGACCTCCATGTATTCTAGCCTTTTATGGACATAGAGGGCAATACCCCCTCCTCATTTCCCCTGCCTGTCCTTCCTGAACAGTTTATACCCCTCTAGTCCAACACACCAATCGCAGGAGTCGTTCCACCATGTCTCTGTGATGCCGATCAGGTCGCAGCGCTACAAACTCAAAAGCACCTCCAGCTCTTCTTGTTTATTACCCAAGTTGGGGGCATTCATATAAAGGCATTTGAGCTGAGCCTCTGATAAGGTACCAGGACCCCCCAACAAAGTACTATTGCACTACATCTTTGCCAGTGACTCTGCTTCTGATGTTGCTACATGTACCCCAGGGCTGTTTTCATTTGATGTGATGGTTATCCCTTCCCCCTTCATATTTAGTTTAAAGCACGTTCTATGAGCGCTGCCAACTCACGACCGAAGATCGTTTTTCCCCGTGGCGTCGTTTGAACCACATCCGGTTTTAGTACACCAGGTGCCGTGTAAATTTCCCCATGGTTAAAAAACCCAAAGCTAGACTGTTGGCACCACCCTTTTAGCCAAGCATAATCAGTTGCACTTTTCAAATGAGAAAGTCACCCAACACCTTCCTTAACTAAAACAAAAGCCTTGATTATCATGTCCTTCAGGGAGACAAAATTATCATGCTACATTTGAAACCTTTTTTTACCATGTAGAACATTACTATCAAAATCATATTAATTTCTTTAAAGGAAATACATGCTAATATCCTGGAACTCACAAAATAGCTTATATTGTAAAAGAAAATGAGAAAATCATATATTCATAGAATCATCAAAGTTGAAAAAGACCTTTAAGATCACCGAGTGCAACTGCTAACCCAGCAATTCCAGGTCCATCACTAAACCATGTCTCTAAGCACCTTATCTACACATCTTTTAAGTACCTCCAGTGATGATGACTCAACCATTTTCCAGGGCATCCTGTTCCAGTGCTTGACTTCCCTTTTTTTTCCTAACATCCAATCTAAACATCTCCTGTGGCAACTTGAGGTCATTTCTTCTTGTCCTATCACTAGTTACTTGGGACAAAAGATCAACATCCAGCTGGCTACAATCTCCTTTCGCATAGGTGCAGAGAGTGATAAGGTCTCCCCTCAGCCTCCTTTTCTCCAGGCTGAACAACCCCACTTCCCTCAGCTGTTCCTCATAAGATTTGTTCTCATAAGATTTGTTCTCAAGACCCTTCACCACCTTCATTGCTTCTGGACATGCTCCAGCACCTCAATGTCTTCTTTGTCGCAAGTGACCCAAAACTGAACACAGAATTCAAGATATGGCCTCACCAGTGCCAAGTACAGTGAACAATCACTGCCCTAGTTCTGCTGGTCACACTATTTCTGATCTGGGCCAGGAGGCTCTTGGTCTTCCTGGCCACCTGGGCACATTGTGGGCTCAGCTGGCTGTCAACCAACATTCCAGGGTCTTTTTCCTCCAGGCAGCTTTCCAATCCCTCTTCCTAAGCCTGTAGTATTGCAGGACGTTGTTGTGACCCATGTGCAGGACCTGTCACTTGGTCTTGTTAAACCTCAAACAATTGGCCTCGGCCCATCGATCCAGCCTCTCCATATCCCTCTGTAGATCCTTCCTACCCTCCAGCAGATCAATACTCCCACCTAACTTGATGTTTTATGCAAATTTCCTGAGGGTGCGCTCGATCCCCTTGTCCAGGTCATTGGCAAAGATATTAAACAGAACCAGCCTCAACACTGAGTCCTGGGAAGGACCACTTATGACGGCCCAGCAGTGGGATTTACCTCCATTCACTAGCACTCTTTGAGCCTGACATCCAGCCAGCTTTTCACCTAGTGAAAAGTACGCCTGTCCAAGCCAAAAGCAAGCAGTTTCTCCAGGAGAATGCTGTGGGACAGTGTGACGAAGATTTTAGTAAAGTCCAGGTAGACAACATTCATAGCCTTTCCCTCACCCACTAGTCAGATCAAAATAACAGACTCAAGACTTCTTTGCTAAAGGGTGGTGTAGCAAAGGCCGTTTACGTGCTACAAAGCTCATTTCCACTCAGGGCAATTATTTGTTCTGACAGAAGTTGGCCTATGGCAGTGCTGCCACCAGCACCTCTCCCCTGTTTATCCAAAGAGCCAAGTTTTGCGATGAAATATTCATTTCTAGTAGATCTGACTGCTCTATCCTGTCAAGTGGTTGACTGTCAGCCTCGAAGGCAGCTGTACATGTAAATTAATCACTCTGTTTTTATCAACAGCAATTGCATCTCTCTAGAGTAACTTCTTTTCTTTTTAAAGGGAAAAAAAAAAGTCTAGCACTTTTCAGTCCACATCACTAAATGCAAGAGTGAAGCTGAACTGGCTGCAGGAGATTCGTGCTGGGGATATTCTTCCATCACTTGCTATCAGAGAGCTGAGAGTGACAGGACAAAAAAGCTTATCTTTAGGGGAGAAAGTAAAGCCTGCTTGCAGTTTTTTGGCTCGTCTTGCAATCCAATCTTACCAGCAGAGCTTCTGTTGAATCAAATTGTCTAGATCCTTGCTGATAATATTCCCTAATGCAAGTAAAGATACTGGCACAAACCCTTTTTCTCCAATAGCAGATCTGAAATTTATCTTGTAAGAATCAACTTTAAAAATTCATACCGATAAATAATGATAGCTACCGGGGGGGGGGGGGGGGGAGGAACACAAACAGGATGAGCTTTAATGTATTCAGTTCTTCTCTATACATTAAGGATACTATATCAAGAGAAATACTTTTGCAAGAGACTATGCTCATTACTTTCCTTTGAAATAAATAAATAAAAAACCCCCAAAACCTAGCCTCCCAGTTCTTCTTGATAACTTTATGCCAGTAGAGCTGTGGAGAAGCTCGAGTTCTTACTGTAACACAATCTGTACAATTTCTACTGGGAAGCTGAATCTTGGCTGTGTGGGCACCTGTAAAATCACACTGACTTCATCAGACTCAAGACAGAGGCACCTGAACCCAATAGCATAAAGTCTTTGCATCCTTCCTTCCCACCAGCAGTGTCTAATTAATAGAGAAGTGCTTTCAGGCTGCCATGCACAGAGAAACTGAGTGACATTTCCCAGGCAGGGCACGGAGAAGGAATTACTGTATTACTTCAGTTTCTTTCCAGAACCTTCAAGTAAGCAGTTTCTAAAACTTGTTGTCCAAAAGTTGCAGTGGTAAAAGCAAGTCACCCCAAGGGGAAAATGATTGTTTTAACATGGAAAGAGGTCGTAGCTGCAAAGTAACAGAAATTGTGTTACTATGTACCAACTAGCTCTTCAACAGAAAGCATGTAGAGCCAGTTGTTTTGAACTCCTTTTTTGTTGTGTTTTTGGCTTTTTTTTTTTGGCCTGTGACCCCACAAACATTATAGTACCTTTTAGACATTTTTAGGAGTAAGAAATCTGGATGGCATTTAGAGATTTTTCATTTATCTTCTTTTTTTTTTATTCTTTTTTCCTTTTTTTCCCCATTTTTGGGGGATATTTCCTTCATTTGTTTCAAACAAAGGAAGTTTTCCACTATCTTCATGACCTTAGAAGTTGTACATCAGTGTCCACAGAACCACTGAGCACTTGCTGAAAATCTCTGATTTAGGCAGTATCAATTCTACAATTCATATTGCCTTCACTTTTCCCCCTCTCTCACACAACTATGTCAAAGCCTCCTAAGTCCTAAATCTGTGAATAGAATTAAGCAGTTCTGTTAAGTTTTAAAGGTAAAAACAAAGGTGAAAGTGGGAAAGGTCATAGGAACCAAACTGCTCCAGAGTGGCAAGGAAGCACATTGAACCCAGCAGCAACTGTGAAGTGATGTCTGCTACTTGAGTATTAGCATTTTGTTTTTCTTTGGTAAAATGAAGAAAGCAGGTATTGTCCTAGCCATAAAGTTGAACCATGGCTATGCTTTTGCTACGTAGAAACAATCATTCATAGATATGGAAGCTGACAGGCTGAAGAAAGGTGAATTGTGCAAAAACCAGTAGATGTGCTCTTCTTATTGAGCGCACCATTTTACAACACCTTTTCCTGCCTCCGAACTTCAGATTTTTCTTAACACTACCATCCGCTGCTCAGTCTTGGGGTGACACTAGAGGGTATTCAAGAGTCTCCTTTGTATTTGCACTTGATACCGCAATTATTGTGTCTTTATCTACTGGATTTGAAATCACCATGTCAGATATTGATTTCTAACATCACAGCCTAGATAACAGCTTTAACCATTCAATCATCCTTAATAGCCAGTTCTACACCTTTCTCTGCTCTTTCTATTGCTGGTTGCAGTATAAACCACCGTAAAACTACTAGCACATCTCTGTGGATTTACAAACTAGTACTGAAGAAATGAGAATTCCCGAATGCAGATTGCCGTAATGAAACAAAAGATGAAATCTGGGAAATAGTAGGGAAGGAAAGTAAGTTTCAGATGTCTCCGGTAAATAAAGCGGGTGAAATAATTTCTGGTAGTTCTTAAAGTGCTCGGAGGCCAAAGTTCCCAAAGAGATAGAATGAATTTCTAAAATGCAGTTTACATCCTAGTTATTGTCATATTACATCAAACAGAATTTTTTCATGCACAAATTGATGCACAAAGGCTTACAGCACCATTGAACTTCCTAGGAATGTGCTACCTTATTCTGATATTTTCTGATAAATATAAACCAAGATACTTGTGACTGACTGACCAGCAGACAGCCTGAAGTAGGCAGCTCTTCACAGAGCAGGGTGGCCAGCCTGGAAGGACAACACATGGAGGACGGATATCTGCAATTTGCGGTCCTGTGGACTGGTAGTCAGGACAGAGAGCCAGCAGGGCTGGGTGCAGGTCACTTGCTTAAGGAAAGAGCCCCAAGATGAGGACAGGGTGCTGCATCCCTCTTACAGACAGCATTTTACTGATGTACTACCCAACACAGTGGGCTGAGGTACTTCCAGATTCATTCATGCTTAGTGACAAAACACTTGCTCTTGTTGAGAAACGCCATATTGATTCGCCCAGGCATAATGAGGATTCTTTCAACCCTTTCATAGTGCTAAGTGTTATAGAAGGCATATAGAATTTGTTCATCAAATTTTATGCTGTGCTAGAAATGAAGTTGTTTAGGCTACAATATCCTGTTAAGCAAATATAATCTTTCCCAGCACCAAGGCCAGACTTGTACACAGGGGGAGCTATCTAGCACCAG
>NW_009721328.1:0-309 GCF_000703405.1 Apaloderma vittatum
GATAAGCAAAGTTCAGGACCGCAAGGCAAGCCTTGCCCGGTGGGTGTGGCCACGGCCCTGGCCCCACAGAGTGCTGCCAACACCCTCGTCCCCCCTCTCCATGCTCTCCAGGTCAGCCTGGAGATGGGCTCAGGCTCTGCCAGCCATGGCTGGCCCCGGGAGGTGCCTGGGTCTCACCACTGCCTCGGAGGTGATGCCAGAGGCCTCAGCAATGCAGATCCTGGGGAAGGACGTGGGGAGTCCTCCGCTGCCTGAACGGGCCAAACTGTGCCCAGAAAAGGGCCCAAGCAGGGCCAGCAGACCCTGGCA
>NW_009721328.1:523-923 GCF_000703405.1 Apaloderma vittatum
GAGCTATTTCTTTCAGCACATGATCCTCCCTTGGGCTGTTCCGTTCTGCCACCAGCTGTCGAAAAGGAAAAACGCTCGGTTAGAGTATCCGGCAGCCCATGGCTGAATCACAGAATCACAGAATCATAGAATGCTGGGGGCTGGAAGGGACCTCGAAAGATCAGCGAGTCCAACCCCCCAGGTGAAGTGCTGCACTCGGCAGTCCAAGCCCACCAACAACCACACGGAGCGTCTGCTCAGGGCTTCTGCTCAGCCAAGCCTCCCTCCCCCAAATGGGGGCTCACCTTCTCCATCATCTCCCTCAGAGGAGTTATCTTCTCGACCAGAATCTCCATCAGCTGCCAAAAGGCAAAAACGCTCCGTTAGAGGATCCACTGCCAGGGCTTCCCCAGAGGTGCCC
>NW_009721329.1:0-392 GCF_000703405.1 Apaloderma vittatum
GGGCCGAGGCATGCCGGAGGGTTGGTGTGATTCCCCGCCAGGTGGCGCTGCGGTGCGTAAGGAAAGCTCCCGAGTGTGCACCCCAAAAAGCCACCCCAAAATACTTATTAGGCGGGCCCCGAGGGCTGCACCCCCTTCTCCCAACGCTGGCCGCTGGGCGTGACCGTGCAGAGGATTCACACGCCTACAAGGGACCCCGGGAGCACCCAGTTTTTCAGTCCTTGTCCTCTCCCCTGGGGTGATAGAGACACGCAGGTACTCAAAGGGGTGTTTTGATCTTTTTTTTATAGAAAACGGCAACTGTACAGGCACATTTACACAAGACAAGGGATGGGAAAGCCAAGGGGAGAGGTCAGGCCCCTGCCTGCAGCACAGGGAAGGCAGCCTGGGTG
>NW_009721329.1:444-695 GCF_000703405.1 Apaloderma vittatum
GAGGAGGCAGACAGAAAAAAATGACCAAAAAAAAAAAGAAGTAAGGAACAAAGGCAAGGAGAGTGGGAGAAGGTGGGGTGTGGAGACCTCCTCCACCCTCAACCTAGCCACAGTGTTGGCTACTTTTGTGGGTGAGACACAGATGCCTTGTGTCCCCTGGATGCTGCACACGCAGGAGGGTGCGTGCCTAGCAGGGAGTGAGGACAGTGAGGCTGGGCAAGGGGCCCCCCCCCCCTTTCGCACCCCCCCCC
>NW_009721329.1:798-1433 GCF_000703405.1 Apaloderma vittatum
CCTTCAACTCTGGCAGAGAGGAGGAGGCTGAGAATGGCTTTTGGCCTTGAGCTGGGGAAATTATGCAGCGTGGGAGGTTGCTGGACCTCAGTGAGATCCCGAGGGGCTTACACACACACACACACAAACACACACACAGCAGGGTGAAGGAGAAGGCACATAGGCCTGAAGGCATCACACAGCCGAGCGTGGCAGAGGCTAGCTAACCCTGCAGGAGTGGAACCGTCCCTGGGTGTAATGTCCGCTGTGGCAGTGCGACTTGGCGGGAGCGGGCGTCTCCCCACGGTGCCAAGGTGTCCAGGGCCTCAGAGGATGCAGAGCCGTCTCTCAGTGTCCCTGCACCCTCCCGGTGCCTCTGCTAGATGAGAATTCGGAACAGAAAGGAGACAGCAGCTCCTAGGGCCAAGCCCAGCGACAGGAAAAAGGTCATGATGGCTCCGGCTGTCTCTGCTTCATGGGCCAGCACTTTCCTAGGAGAGAAACAGGTGTCACACCCACCCTTGGGGATGCGCGCCCCTCGCCCTGTCCCGAGTTCAACAGAGAGTTGGGAGGAGCCCCAGAGGAGCCAGAAGCCGTGCTCATCTGCCACAGAGGAACAGCAAAAGCAAATCCACCTTGGCTCCAAGAGCCTGCCT
>NW_009721329.1:1464-3347 GCF_000703405.1 Apaloderma vittatum
TGGCTTGTAAAGAAAAAAAAGTGCTCCCAGCACCAGGGACAACACTTTCCCCTGACTCCTGCCCCCATGCCCTGCAACCCGCCTGGCTGAGCTCCAGCAGGTCTCCCCGTGCTGCCTGTGCTCCTGGGGTTGTCTTCCACGAGGTGGTGTGGCGATGCCCCTCTCGCCCTGCAGCCCTTTCTCCAGATGCCAGAGCCAGACTCCAGGAGTCACGGTGCAGCTGGTACCTGGGAGTGTAACCAACCCTTCCCCTCTCCCCAGCTCTTACTCACTTGGGCCCGAAGCACATGCAAAGGCTGGCCAGGTAGCCATTGGAGATGGAGAAGAAGATCATGAAGATGATGTACCAGGCGTCATGAGAGAATACAACAGGCAGATGGTCCCGGGGTTCCACGTTGCACAGCATGAAAAGAGGGATAAAGATGACACGGAGGGCCACCATCACTGGCAGGAGGCAGCTGTCCTTGCCGGGCTGGGAGAAAAACACAAGTAACTGAGCAGCTGAGAAGTGGACGTTCCTCATCCCACAGCACGTCGGCAGTGGCTATACAGAGGCTGTCCCTACTGTGGAGAAGCCACAGAATGGCAGAGTTGCTGAGAAGCTTTCTCTGCTGCAGCAAATCTCAGCATCACACCCGCTGCGCTAAGGAGGTCCTACTAGGTCTGAAAGCCCTATCCCAGCCAACTTGGAGAGCAGCAGCACTAGAGCCAAAATACTGAGCTGGGTGTGTGAGCTACTGGTAAGCCCTTGCTGGAAACAACAAGCAGGCAGGAGAGCCTTGTGCACACTCGTGCAACCTCCTCCTGCACTGAACCACTGTGCAAGACAAGGCTGCCTGAGGTAAATCCCCTCTGGCACCTCAAGGCACGCGAACTGAGCTTTAAGCAGCTCTTCAGCCTCCCACGCCATCTCCCAGCCAAGTGGGGCAAGATCCAGCAATCTGGGAAAGGGATTATGCTGGGGCTATTTTGGACCATGCTGGGAAATGCACAGACCAAATTACAGTCTCCTTGGATCCTCGCAGAGTCCTTGGACATGTGAGGCTGCGACAAAGAAGGAGGCGCCATCCCTCTGTGCTGTCCCTGCAGCCGGCACCGAGGCAGCCCCTGGTACTAGACGCACCTGGCTCCACCTGGGGTCTCCTTGGTGAGGTGCTGGGGTTGCAAATGACAGAGCTTATTGGTCTGGGGTCAGGAGAGACCCACAGCAGCTGCCCTGGGAGCTGCCAGGCTGGCATAGTAGCCACAGGACACTTCAGGAGCCTGGGGGAAAGCTGAGGTTAGGCCAGCTGCTGCAGCTGTGGGCAAACTGGCAAGAGCAGCAGCCTCTCCTGCTTGAGGAGGAAAAAAGGAGCAAGCAGGGCCCCAACCAGGGAAATGAAGCCCAAACCGCAGTCAAACTTTCCACACAGCCTTGTTTTGGAAACGTCTCCTGCTGGGTCATCCCACCACGGAGGCTGTGGCCTGGACACCAGGCAATGCGGCTCGTGGCCAAAGCCGAGGGCAGCCAGCAGTGACTGCCAGCTCCAAGCTGTGGGGAAGCCAGGCCCGGACAGACCCCATGGCGCATGGTGCTACGAGCTTCTTTAAACAAACAGCCGGAACAATGCAGGGGGAAACGAGGCTTGGGGGTGGGCAAAGGGGCAGGAAGAAGCACAGATGGGACAATCCCCTTCCTCACCCACCCCCATTGCAGGTCCCATCACTCAGCCTCAGCAGCTCTGAGACAGGCAGGGGAGATAAGAGCGAGGGGACAAAGAGCGAGGGGACAGCTCTGTCACCCACATGGCATGATGGCTCTGCCCTGCTCCCCGCACAAGGCTCTTTAAAGCAGCTGTGTCCTGTGCCGAGGCCAGAGGTTTTATTTTGGGTTGTCTTGTCTT
>NW_009721329.1:3393-8396 GCF_000703405.1 Apaloderma vittatum
TTTACAAAGAGGCTGAAATGGAGGAGGCAGCTTCATCCAAGCCATGCTGAAAGATGGGTGGGAGGAGGACAGGACAACATTGCGGTTCTCTGCTCTGACCCGTAAATCTCTGCTTAGGACTTAAAGCCAAGGCAGGAGTTGGCTCTGCACCTCCTTCCTGCTGCAAGACATGGATGGCAGCCCGAGTGAGAGCTGTGGCTGAGGAACCTGAGGATGGAGACTGCCTGCGCATTTACTCCCTGCCCCATGCTTACCCACGTGAAGAGAGCAGTGAGACTCCGTCCCGTCCAGTCAAAGACATTAAAGAGCAGAAAGCAGGAGACAGGGATGAAGTAGAGACCTACAGAAAGGGGATAAGGTCACTGATGAGTCAAGGGTACCCCAGGTCCTCCTACCAATTGCATGGAGACTGTCTTTCAGGTGTAGGTCCTCCCAGTTTCCCACTAAGGGCTGGAATGGTCTCCCAAGCCAGGCTGGTGTTTGCATCCAAATCATCCAGCACAGTGCTTTCCTTTTCCCATCAGACATACTGTATTGAGTTTGCATGGCCAGGTTTTGGTAGCAGTGGGGGGCTATAGGGGTGGCTTCTGGGAGATGCTGCTAGAAGCTTCCCCTATGTCCAACAGAGCCAATGCCGGCTGGCTCCAAAGATGGACCTGCTGCTGGCTGAGGCCAGGCCCATCAGCAATGGTGGTAGCACATCTGTGATGACATATTTAAGAAGAGGGGGGAACAAAATTACACACTGGCAACCAGAGAGAGGAATGAGAATATGTGAGAGCAACAACTCTGCAGACACCAAGGTCAGTGAAGAAGGAGGGAGAGGAGATGCTTCAAGCACCAGAGCAGCACTGTCCTGCAGCCTGGGGAGGTCTACAGCGGTGCAGACGTCCACCTGCAGCCTCTGGAGGACTCCATGCTGGAGCAGGTGGATGCACCCAGAGGACGCTGTGAGCCCATGGGAAGCGTGTGCTGGAGCAGGCTCCTGGCAGGACCTGTGGACTCATGGAGAGAGGAGCCCATGCTGGAGCAGGTTTGGCGGCAGGACTTGTGACCCTGTATGGGACCGACGCTTGAGCAGCTTGCTCCTGCAGGACTACGCTCTATCAGAGAGACCCATGACAGAACAGCTTGTGAAGCACTGTAGCCTGTGGGAAGGACTCATGTTGGAGAAGTCCATGGAGAACCGTCTCCCATGGGAGCGACCCCATGCTGGAGCAGGGGAAGAGTGTGAGGAGTCCTCCCCCTGAGGAGGAAGTTGCGGCAGAGACAACCTGTGATGAACTGACCAGAACCCCATTCCCCATCCCCCTGCACTGCTGTGGGGGAGGAGGTACAGAACTAGGAGTAAAGTTAAGCCCACAAAGAAGGGAGAGGTATGTGTGTGGGGGAAAGGTGTTTTAAGATTTAGTTTTTATTTTTCATTATCCTACTCTGATTTGATTGGTAATAAATTAATTTCATATTTCCCAAGCTGAGTCTCTTTTGCCTAATACGGTAAATGCTGAGTGATCTCCCCATCCTTATCTCAACCCATGAGCCTATTGTTATATTTTCTCTCCTCTGTCCAGCTGAGGAGGGGTATGACAGAGCGGTTTTGGTGGGCACCTGGGCTCCCATCAGAGTCAAACCACCACACATACCTACTACTTCAAGCCTCACTTTCTTTTCTCCCATTTATCTTGCTCCTACCCCACCCCATCCCTGGTCACACTTACCCCATCTGTTTCCATCTCCAAGGACAGTGGACACCTTAGCTGTGATGGAAGGAAAGACACCAATGGTGACAGTGAAGACGAAGCAGACAGACACAGCCATGACCCAGAGCTAGGCAGAAGAAAAAAAGAGGCTCGTACCAAATACAGGGCAAGAGACCAGTGCAGGGCTGGTCTCCTTCCCCCATGCTCTCCTACAGCTCTGCCCATCCCCTGATCTGAGGGGCAGGACAGGCATTGCTGGCAACTCACTGACCTTCTTAAAAATAGCAACCACTGAGGGCTTCTCATCAGGGTTGTGGATAGGGATGATCTTTGAGTTATTCTGCTCCATCCCATTGAATTCATCTGCAGGAGGAAACACAAGTAGGGCATAGCAGACCCCAGAAAGCAGAGATCTAATTTAGTCCCTCTGTCACACTGATCCTCCCAGCCATTCCTCTTTCTGCTTTTCCTTCCTCTTCCTCCTCTCAGCCCCTCACCTTTCTTGATCAGGTCTCTCTTGGTCTCCAGCTCAGCATTGTACACACGGTACTCAGTCTTGTCCTTCATGGAGTAGTATCGGAAGAAATCCTGCAGAGAGACAGCCAAGGAGCACTCATTCATGCCTAAGGAAAAAAGGCTGCCAGGGACTGTGTGGTAACAGCAGATATGGGCAAATGCAATATGGGCAAAGTGTTTCTTCCACTTAAGCCCAATACTGAGGCTTTCCTGCACACTCAGAGGCCCATTTCCACAGTACCCTGAGGATACTGGGGTGTCTGAGGTGGGAAGTATTCCAGAGAGCTTCCTGAGGACAGGGGAGAGCTTGTCCTGACCCAAGAGATGGAGGCTGGTAGGAGCCAAAGCTGGGATGCTAGTGGGCCACTGTCCTTATGCTGTGATGTGCAAAGGTCCCACATCCCCATACCCTTCCCCACGAGGACAACAAAGTCTCACCAAGCGAGGCAGAAGGATGTAGGAGAAGATTGCCAGCACGATAGCCACACAGGCTGTGGTGAAGTAACCGATGAAGCTCTCGGGTTGCTTGGCGCCAACTGGGAGCATGAAAGAGAGGAGACGGAGGGACAAATGAAGAAGATGATGAGGGCTGAGAGGAGTGAGACCCTGCTGCCATCTCCCACCCAACCCAGCACGACCCCAGCAGATGCTGCTGACAGCAGTGCTCTGTGAAGGCCTTGTCATCTGCAGGGCAGGGGTTACTCACTGGCAATACTGAAGATCATCGCCAAAGCAGCAAAGGTGCCTGCCAAGCCCTGCCCACTCATGATGGGAGCTGTGTAACTGGTAGGCAGGAGCCCTGCTAGCCCAAAGAGGCTGCTCTGGAGCATGGCACCAAACGCTGTGAAGGGGAAAGGTAAGTAGAAATGAGAAACCAAAGGCACCTCTGTGGGGAGCTAAGGCAGGTTCCTCTCATCCTTAGCTTTCCCACAGTGAGGTTCATGCTTTTCTCCCATACACATCAGCCCTAGCCATGGGGTTGTGTCCCCTTCCTTCCTCCCACTGCCTCACTCACAGTTGATGAAGATGATGCTGATCATGGTAAAGACAAAGAAGGGAAGCGGCTCCATGTCGACCTTCACCATGATTGCAGTGACTAAAAACACCAGACCAATGGCCACAAGGCTGCCTGAGATGCGGATCTGCTGAGGAATCCTGCAAGAGAGGCTCTCAGTGAAGAAAACCCACCCCACAAATGCCTGTGAAGCTGGGGCCAAGCTCTCGCATGGAAATCCCAGCCAAACCCCAGCACAGGAGCCCGGTGTTCTGTCTTTGCAGCTTGGCTTAGTGCTGGGGCAGGAGGATGGGCTCAGGCTGGCAAGGGCAAGGATGGGGCAAGGCTCACCGCTGGTGGATGAAGGAGTTGAGGCAGGTGAAGATGAGGAGGGGCACCATGGCACAGAGAGTCATGAAGTTGTCAAACATGGATTGCAGGTAGGAGAGGGATGAGGTAGCCTCACCAGTCTGGTTCCCAGCCCGGATCACCTCCTCCGGGTCTGCGAGGCGGCTGATGAAATACTGTGAGGGAAGGAGCCAGATGGAGCCAAGGTACTGTAAGGCCTCGCTCCAGCATGCTCAGGCCACCTTTGTCCCCTCTCTGGCCCCATGCCGAGCCCTTCTGCTGCCTCAGTGCCACTCATCCCACCCAGGTCACCCACACTTCTGTCTCCTGAAAACAAAGAGACTTTACACTGTGCTGTGCTGCCACACCTACACCATGGTCCCTAGAGGAAACAGGGGACCATTGGTGTCATCGTCAGCAATGGGAGCAAAGCCCTCACCTCCCTGGCAGTCATGAAGAAATTCCATGGCAGCAGCGTTCCCAGGCCGAGGATGAAGAAGATCAGCCAGACAGCCTTGTACCTGTGGAGGGAACAGAGTGGTTTGGAGCAGGATGCTGGGCAGGACAGGGGACAGGCATTGCTTCTGGCTGTCCCCAACCCCACACTGGGAGGCACCAGGAGTTAGGAGAGGGGATGAAATTTATTGCCCTGTCCCTGCCCCACAGCTCCTGCGAGCCTGGGCTGCTGGAGGAGAAGCAGCCCTGCAGAGAGCCCTTCCCGGGAGGGTATGAGGCCAGGGGGCAGCTGGCTGCTCCTCGACACATGGCACCCAGATGCACAGCAGCCATCACCAAGAGTTGGGAGGGAGACATGTTCCCCAGGCGAGTCTCAGCGCTGGAGACTGTTTACAGTTTGCTACAGAAAAAATCTTGGAAAAGGGACAGCTCAGTAGCCCCGTGATCATGCAGGAGAGTGGTCCCCCTGTCCTCCCTCACCTCCTGGTGTCCTGGACGTGCCCCCACACCTACACCAGTGCCCAGACTTACCTATCTTGGGGCCCGTCTCTTGCTGTCATCTTGTGCGGCAGGAGTCAGCGCAGGTCCCAACAAGTCTCGTGGCCGCTCTCCGTCTGGAAAGCAAACAGAGGATTTTATGGGGAAGTGAGGGACATGGGCGAGGCAGGGGCAGAGTTGGTCTTACCCCCCCAGCCATGGGGCTGCCAGGTAAGTGCTCCACAGTGCTGGGAGCCAAACAGAGCCGGCAAATGGTGAAAGCACAGTGCAGCAGCTCTGGAAACTTTTAGCTCAAGGTCTTTCAGGTGAGGGGCTGTGACATCCAGCCTTATTCTGCTGGTCGGGGCACACCAAGCCTTCCCTACAAAAGGGAAACCGCTTTCCTGAGGCAACCCAGGCTGGTCAGTGGGGGCCGCCCGGCTGCTCCACAGCAAGCTCTTAAGGGATTTGTGAGCCTGCAGCTCACTGCCTCCAATCCCGGGGCTGTGAAC
>NW_009721330.1:0-73038 GCF_000703405.1 Apaloderma vittatum
AAGGCTCCGAGAAGACCTTGTTGTGGCCTTCAAGAATCTTAAGGGGGCTACAAGAAAGCTGATGAGGGGCTTTTTAGGATGTCGGGTAGTGATGGGACTAGGGAGAATGGATTAAAGCTAGAGATGGGTCGGTTCAGATTGGACATTAGGAAGAAGTTCTTCCCCATGAGGGTGGTGAGACACTGGCACAGGTTGCCCAGAGAGATGGTGGAAGCCCATCCCTGGAAGTTTTTAAGGCCAGGCTGGATGGAGCTCTGGGCAGCCTGATCTAGTGGGGATGTCCCTGCCCATGGCCGGGGGCGTCATGATCTTTAAGGTCCCTTCCAACCCTGACAATTCTGTGGTTCTATGATTCTATTTCTCTAGAAGGGGCTGTGAGATGCACACCTGGACAGACTGGTGTCCTGGGGAGAGATAGAGATGGTTGATGCCATCTGTCAGGAAAACAGTCAGTTATGCACAAAACTGAGTACTACAGAGTTATTGACAGAAGTTTTAGATACAGCTGTCATGCTGGCACCAAAAAGCCCGTGACACCTAGTGAGGTGATTTTCTCACCAGCGGCTATTTCATTCCTTTCATCTAGTGTCTGCGTTCCTGTCTGTTCTTCACTTTCCTCTTCCCTCCTCTCTCTTTAATCAAAATAACGAGAATTAATTACTTTCCTTTAATGTAGATGTTGCTTGTCTTGGGGAAAATCTCATCTGTCTAGGTAATGAACCCTCTGTTAGGAGCTATGGTATTTTTAGGAGTTGCTTGCATATGTAATCATGCTTTGCATTGCCAGGTATTTTATAGCACACCAGATTTTCCAACGTTGTCGGATTCTCTTTATTTCTTTACTGACAAACAGGCATATATCTCATTCCCAGTGATGATAAGCTTAGCTGCAGGAGCTACAAGAGTGGAAATCAGAGACCAAACATGACTTTTTCAGTACCAGCGATCCTGTTCTCCATCCTCTGGCTAATGCTGGTAGAGAGGGTCTAGACTTACATAGGGGATTTTGAAAAATACGGATTCCTGGGAATGTAAAATGTGCCACAGACAGTGGCAACAGCTATCCTACACTTAACTCCGTGAATGCTGGACTGCTTTGTTTCTTAGAGGAATTAGCTTAATGAATAAATAGCTGTCTGCCCCTAAGAAAATAAAGTCTAATATGCAATTAAAATGAAAGATTTTCCTTCGGAGGGTGTGGGGAGCTGTTAAATAAAATTATAGGAGGACCAGATGCGAAAAGTACAGGTCATTCACATATTTAAAAATGAGGATAATTAAAAGAAGTGAAACAGAGAGAGTCTGTCTTTAAAGGGGAATGCATTTGTAAGCCCCCATGCTAGTATCTGTATCATCAGGGAGAATGCAAGGAGGACTAGTTATGGCATGCAGCAGGTAGAAGGATAATTATAGAACACACACTTGGATTTCCTTAGGATAATAATGAGAGTTCATTAAACAGTGGCAAGGAACAGCAAGATCAGTGCTGCAATCTTATTATTATTTATTTCTGTTACAGTGCTGCATGTAGGAATCAAATAAAATGGGCTCCCCTGTTGTGCTCAGTGCTGCATAAGCACAAATGAGGTGACTGACTCCTGCAGTTTAAACACTGCTCTCTGTAGCCATTGCCTGTGGGGATTAGAGTCCAGTCCTGACGGCATTGGAGCAGGTAGCTTTTTCACTTGAACTTGTGGGAATTCATTTTCCATTAGGTATGTCAAAGGTTTGACTGGTTGAGCACTAGCAGAGGGATCACGTAGAGCTGGGGATGTACATGAAAGGGCAAATGTGGAAGTTGCATTAGGTAAGCAGGATAGTAGCACAGGAGTATGCACTGAACTATTCATAATCCCTGGGTGAAGAGGTTGGATTATTGCAAGAACTGTTTATCCCAGAAGAAAAAGATTGGAAAAATTTCCTGCAGCTTCCTATGTGTCCAGAGACTGTGAAATACCCAGCATAGTGTCCATATGGTGTGAGCAACCCCCTAACCATCTCCTGTTTGGAGGAATCGACTTGCTGGGCTTCCTGGAAAGGAAGGAGACTCAAATGAAAATGAGCCACTGACCAGCCAAATCCCAGGTGTTGGGCAGGAGATGCACATGATTTTTTTCCCAGCTCTGTCCTCTGCCTTGGGAGTACCATGCCATGTTCTCCCTGCTCTGCTGAAAGCCCTGCAGCAGGCTGGCTGGTCAACATATATCAGAGGTATCTCGTCAGTTACTGTGTGTCCCCAGCTGCAGCCCCATCCTGTAATCCTTCTACTGTCACATATGAAATGGACCAACATGTAGAACCTCGCCTGTGGGGTCAGCAAAATATCAAGAAGTTTGCATACAAGTGAGACATCAGTCAAGGAGAAAAAAAAAATTATTTGAATGATATTTCCTTCCACTAAATATGTTCTGTAATCTTACTGATTTACATCCTATGACACAAGTAACACAGAGTAACGAAGAAAGGAAATCAAGACACATTTAGGTCATTTTCTGTCATTGGTATTTATTTCTTCCCTGTGAACATTTGCAGCATTTATTACAAATGCACTTTGCTAATACAAGCGTCTTCGTTTTCAGAAAAGGTCTGCAAGCTTCTGAATACTTATCTGAACTTGGTGCAAACAAACAGATTAAGACTAGGATAACCATATCCTGGTATTTTCCCAGGATAGTTTCTCAGTTTCCTGAGACTTCTGCCCAGAAATTTCTGGAAGTGAAGGTTCCTTCTGGATTCTTTTCTTTATAACACCCACCTAGTAGGTCGAGAGAGGTCCTCCTGCCCCTCTACTCTGCCCTGATGAGGCCACATCTGGAATATTGTGCCCAGTTCTGGGCCCCTCAGCTCAAGAGAGACAGGGAACTGCTGGAGAGAGTCCAGCGCAGAGCCACAGAGATGATGAAAGGAGTGGAACATCTCCCTGATGAGGAAAGGCTGAAGGAGTGGGGTCTCTTTAGCTTGGAGAAGAGGAGGCTGAGGGGTGACCTCATTAATGTTTATAAATACGTCAAGGGGGAGTGTCAGGAGGACGGAGCCAGGCTCTTTTCAGTGACGTCCAATGACAGTACAAGGGGCAACAGATACAAGCTGCAGCACAGGAGGTTCCATAAAAACATGAGGCAAAACTTTTTTTCCGTGAGGGTGACAGAGCCCTGGCACAGGCTGCCCAGGGAGGTTGTGGAGTCTCCTTCTCTGGAGACATTCAAAACCCGCCTGGACATGTTCCTGTGTGACCTACTGTAGGTGATCCTGCTCTGGCAAGACTAGCTGATCTTTCGAGGTCCCTTCCAACCTCTGACATTCTGATCCTGTGATGTAATGCCTTCTATCTACCGGCACCTATAAACATTATATGTAACGAATTATCTCATTTTTTCTTTGGGCGGTTTTTTTTTGGTTGCTGTTTTGTTTTTCAGCTGGAACTCACTGGTTTTATGTTATTCCTTCCTTATGTCCACCCTTTCATTGTCTCCATGCTACTTATGACATCATAGACCTTTTTCATATCTGTTGTTTCATTTCCGGGCAAAAAAAAATGAGGTAGTTCCTCAAATGGAGACTATAAGTGTACTTAGGGAGATACAATCCTATACTAGAATGAACCATATTTGTTGGGCACTTATAGATTTCCTCTGGCAGTAATTAGATTATATACATAATTGGTTTTCCTTTGAAAAGCTTGTCTGCAGTAACCAATTTCTTTGGTCAGGAACCAACATTGGCTTTCCAAACGTTTTGACTTATCAGGTTGCCTGAGTATGTGGTGCTGTTTGATGGAAAGGATTCAGCTGACATAGGTGTCTTGTGTGAGAAGTCCTAGGTTATCCAAGATAACTGCAGGGTAACGGAAATTAAATGGGATCTGTAAGGGACCTAAACTTTCTGGAATCTGATCTGCACTTTCTCAAGGCTGGATCAGGTAACTCAGGACATGTCAGGTGATATTTGCTGACCCATTAGCCAAGTGATTCTTCACTACACCACTTACAAAGTTAGTGTGTCTTTGTGAAGGTACCCACATGAGAAATTACACACTGGCTTTCAGGTACTTCAGTTTAAGGAATTTTTTTCACAAAGTGATTTTCACTTACACACAATGATAATTTTTATCCTAATGTATATGAATAAAGAGGGAGCTCCAGCTGTGCTGTAAGCAACTGTTTAATGAATCCACATTTGGTTAGCATTACTGTCATTTGTCTGGATGTTCTTGTGTGGCTTTATTTGTATGTTCTAATTAAAAGAACTTAGAAGCTCTTGGATGTCTTCTTTATTTATGCATTTTTTAATTAGAAAACTCAAGAATTGGGGCATACGAATATACAGGCATTTCATTTCCCGCTGTGATCTTGTTATATGTCCCAAATTAATTGCTATCAAGCCAAGTTAGAACTTGGATAAAAACGCCTTTAGAGATTAATCCTGAGTGTATTCGCAGGTCGGGCTGATGATTTAATATGTGTCAGTTGTACACTGCTGCTGAGTCTTGCGTTGTTCGTGTCATGGGGTGCCAGGCATCCCTGTCCTGGAGATATACACTCACTAAACATCCTGTGATGCATTTTCCAAAAGAGGACGTTTTGGTCCGGATGTTCTGGTCCATTTCTAAAGGCCTTGTAACCTCTGGAATTGCAGTCACACTTGTGCCAATGGGGCGTGCTCTCATCTGTCACTTCCAACACCAAATCCTCTGGGGCCAGAGGAACTCTCTCCAGCTGAAATGGGCACACAGTTATCCAGTCTAGCTGGGTTCTACAGATTGCTTCACAGGGGCCATATGCAGCTCCCTACAAATAAATAATTAAATAAAGCAATTGGATCTTTGGGAAAAGTGCTTTTAAAGAGCACATATATGTTGTCCTTTTCTTGCATGAGACCTTGTGCCTCATTGTCGTGGTTGTAGGAATGAGAAGATGCTTATAGCAGTGATTTGGACACTTATTTTTCTGTTGTCATGGATGAGTGAAGCTTATGAACAGTTCTCTCAGCTGCTACTGCTTAGCTAGAAAGAACGAAAATATGGACAAAAGACTTGGCTGGTTGAGCACCTGTTTAGTCCCAGGAGAGTAAGAAGGGGCAAAAGACTAGAAGACTGGGATCTCCCACAGGTTGCCAGCCTTTTCAGTTTCTCTTGACTTGCAACCTGTGAACAGGAAACACGTTGATAAATATCATGAAAGACGGCACAACTTCACAGCAGTTTTCCCACATAGAGCTGAAATGAAATTTTCGACCTCTTCTCTTGTGCTACCTCTGAAAACAAGAGCAAAAGACCAATTGTTTTTTGGTTAAACCAAGATTTTCACCTGCATTCTCCTGACAGGGATTCTGTGTAGCACAAATAAATTATGCAAGAAGAGTGCCATAATACTATGCTATTTATATATATGTGATGCTAAATGAATAAGTAGCTATACATAGATGATTATAACATGTCAGCATGTAAGAATTGATAGAGGTAGATGACACCCTTGCTCACAGACACAATGCCGAGGCAAAGCTTTGAACACACACAAAATGTGTGATCTCCATTTTCCCATAAGGAGAGGAGGCTTGGAATAAAGTCCATGGAGGCAAATCTTGCATCATGATTACTACTACTGTATCTGCTATAGAACAATGTAGTTATGTGGAGGAGGACTTGCTTGCAAATATTATTTACTGTCAGATCCTTTTCCCTGGTATAATTTCACTCAGCATATTCTTCTGAGTTCTGCCTTGGATCAGCTCTTCATGCCGTTAAATATCCAGTAAATCCAAGTAACCTCTCCCCGCTCTCATACAAATACATATAAAAATGACAACAGAAATTTACCTGAAATTTATGTTAAGATTCTCAGCTATATTACACCACTAGTTTGCAGCAGCTGACAAACTGATCCTAGCGCTGTTAGTTTTCTTGTGAGTCACCTAGGTTTGATTAGAAATCCTTTTTTTAAAACCTCTGTAAACATGTGTTCTTTAATTGTGTTTTAAATTCTCAGTGAAATAAAGATGAGTCTAATTTAGCCCTGCAGTACGTGGCTAGAAGAATGCTCTTCAGTGCTGAAACACTGTATAGAGCATCTTTAAAACACTTTGTGGAGACACTAATGGAATTTTCCTCCTCTCTACCCAGCATTCCTGTTTGTAAAACTTCAAAAATACACCAGCCAGCATAATGCAGAACATGAATTGTTTAAAATCAGGCTCTTTCCTCCCTTCTCTTCCCCCATGTAAAGCAATTTTCGTTTTAAACATTTCAAAATTTGCAGCTGTGTTACTGTAACAGGATGTTCTTAGCTATGGGAAACATAGGAGCATCTGTATGCTTTCTGACACAAATTGTTAATTCGATTTTAGTGTACACTTGACGTGATGAATGCAAGTCATGTAACTATTGAATAAGCAAGGGGGAAGATGGATTGAGATGAGGAAAGTAATGTGTCATCAAATGACACATTTTCCTCCACCCAATCTCAATGTCAAGGACACAAAAGAAAGGGAACGGATTAGTTTGAACAAAGATGCTCAGATACTTGTATTCTGGTATCTTTTGCATTGCCCCCAGTTTGAATTCAGACTGTCGAGGAAGCATTTGGGTACTGAACTGAAGATTTACCAGGAAGAGGTAGCAGCAGTAGGGGAGAAGTATGAAAACCAAAGCTCTTGGTGACCTCTCTGCAGCATTTTATGTTCATTGGAGTTGCCAGTGTTGCATCTGTCCAGGTTTCTTTTGAGAGGGTCACAGATGAAGGATGATCCTGTGACGAGAATGCTTTCACCAGCCAGGGAAGTCCCACAGGCCGCTGTTTTTCTGCCATAACGTTTCTGTGCTATTGTGGGCTAACCACACAGTAGGGCTTGAATGATGGTCGTTAGGATAGGTGGGGAGTGAATTACTGCATCTTCTTGAGTGCCGTGGGCATGTTTGTGCTTTTGGCTGCCCCCAGCATGAACATGTCAGCTCCAGCCCCCGGGAAGTTGCTGGTAGGAGCAAAGTGCATGTTTTGTCACTGCTGAATCGTCTCTGTGATGGTGTGATAAACAATACCTGTGAATAATGTATTGACATTTCACAATGTATTGTCAAAATAGTTATCCATTGGTTTTAAAATGAAGCCGATGGAAAAATATAGTTAAATTAATTTGATTTATTATGATCTCAATAGCATGCTTCAGTTCCAGAAAGACAGAAGACAGACAACCATGTATTTCATCCTTTGAGGAACTGAGGTCTAAGTTCTTCTTCAAGGAAGAGCCTTGTTATTTAATATTCCTCTTTAATACCTAGTGCTGCTATAAATCCTTCCTACGTTGGTTAGTTAAATAGTATTTTATAATCCTGGTATATTGATTAAGAGACTAAATTAAACAACTTCTGTTAGATTAGCATGTTCTTCTGGGAGCACTTGAGAGGTGAAGGCTGTGTGACCTCTTCTGAAGATGTTGGAGACTCCCTGCTGGTCTGCAAAAGCAGACTTGGGCTTGTGATGGATATGCGGTGAATGCAAGAGCCTGCCATGTGTGCCTCAGAATCAAAGTTTATATGGAAAAGCTTCATTCCAGCAAGTCTAGGGAAGTTCTCCTCACCCTCTGCTCTGCTCTGGTGAGACCACACCTGGAATACTGTGTCCAGTTTTGGGCTCCCCAATTCAAGAGAGACAGGTACTACTGGAGAGAGTCCAATGGAGAGTTACGAGGATGATCAAGGGACTTGAACATCTCTCCTATGAAGAGAGACTGAGAGAACAGAGGCTGTTTAGCCTTGAAAGGAAACAGCTGAGAGGGGATCTTATTAACATATATAAATACCTGAGGGATGGTTGTCAAGAGGAAGGGGATGATCTCTTTTCAGTAGTGACCAGCAATAGAACAAGAAATAATGGGTGTCAGCTAGAACATAGGAACTTCCACCTCAACATGAGGAGAAACTTCTGTACTGTGAGGGTGACAGAGCCCTGGCACAGGCTGCCCATAGAGGTTGTGGAGTCTCCTTCTCTGGAGACTTTCAAAACCCACCTGGATGCGTTCCTGTGTGACCTATTGTAGGTGATCCTGCTCTGGCAGGGGGGCTGGACTAAATGATCTCCAGAGATTCCTTCCAACCCCAAACATTCTGATTCTATGATTCTGTGATTCTATGATTCTGTGATTCAAGAGGGAAAACATGGTAGGGTTAGAGCATGTATCTGCACACAGTTTCTGCTTTCAGAGAAATCAGTTGTGATGTAGTAGATAACTCCTGACTGATGGTAACATATGACCACTGCCAAGAAACTTCATCTCTCCACAGCTTATCACAGAATCATAGAATGGCCTAGGCTGGAAGGGACCTTAGAGATCATTTAATCCAACCTCCCTGTCATGGGCAGGGACGCCTCTCAACTAGATCAGGCAACACATGGGGACTGAGCAGGGATCAAACCTGTGACCTTGGTGTTACCAGCACCACCCTCTAACCGACTGAGCTAACTCGGTTTTCCTCTATGAATTGCACTGATTGCCTTTCTGAGCAATGGAGCTTCATCTGTGCTTTGAAAAATTCTTTGCGGTCCTCTGAGATGTATTAAATGCCTGGTATTTGCAGCAAATACTGTTGCTTAGTAAAGATTTGTCCTTTTGCTAGCAACAGATTTCACTCGTGGCCTCTGTTCTCCAACAGCAGAAGTGGCCTGATTCGAACGCATCCTTGGCTCTGATCGTGCTTTCCCAGTGATTTTCTTCTGTACCAGATCCAGCAATAGTTTTAAATGAGACTCCTCGTGCCTTTCTGAATCTGTTGGGCTTTTTGTTTTGTTCTGACTTGTTTTATTAACAGTGACTGCTGGGAGCTTTGAACAAAGCTGTTCACAGGAAACATTTCAAGTTGTCCTTTGCCTGCTGCTGTTCCTCAGCAGACATACTGGAGTCATTGTTGGGGAAGGACCTCTGTCAAGATGCATGTGTACATGCATGCAATATCTAGCTAGGGGTGACCCCAAAACAGACCCTTTCAAGAAAGCTTTTTTAATGCAGGAAAATTGTGATTTTATCTGTACTGAACGTGTAAAAAAAAATCCTTCCCTTTGTCTACACCTCAAGGCATATCTCATAAGCCCAATTCATCACTCTGCATAGTACTTTTAAAGATATTTCCATATCTGAGGCCATAAGCTAAGACCAATTGCTTCTTGTCCAAAATTAATTGTTCTTTGTTTTAAAAAAATATAACTATCTCAGTATATGTTGTATACTAAACAGATAACTAGAGTTGTAAGAAAATCTGATTTTCGTCCAGAAAAGATGCAGTAGAAAATTGTGGACTTGTAACTGCGAAAAACCACAGTCCTGACCGGAAAAAAAAAAAAAAGAAAAAAAAAAAGGCTGAGCTCTCCAAAGCGTAATCAGGAATTTAGATGTGTACTGTATTTAATGTACACGTATCTGAATCTTTGAGATTGCTTTGCAAATTTCATTCTCAAAATGTATACTGCCCCTCTTACTTTTTTATGCAGTAGGCTCTCTTCAGGCAGAGCCATGTCTCAGATGCTGCATGTTCTTGTAATATTTGATGAGTATGTAAGGATAGGGGAAAAAAAAGTTATAAATCATTGCGCAGGAAGAGACCACACTAGAAGTATGATGCTTTTGTAGCCGGTGATGTGATCACACACTTTGTCACCTGCTTTGCCTTAAACTACAACCCCTTACAACTTACTTTCTGCCTTGATTCTAAGGTGAGGATGGAGAACAGCTCTCTCAGCACAAATTATTATACAGCAGAGAGTTCTCGAAGTTCACTATTAAGATGCAAATCCATAAGCAGGAGGGCTTTATTAGATTCTTAGAATTTTAGTTATCTGCTAAGTCAAAAAAGAGGGGCAAAACACACTTGAGGGAAATTTGTATGGATTGAAAGCCGTATTTTGTCAAGCCAAATGATTTTAAAATATTTTTTTTTTCCTACTTCTGGAAGGTAGAGACTGAAAAAATATCATGTACTCATCTAGGAAAATCTTACAGTCTGCAAAACCTGCATTTAACAGTTTATGAAGTGATAAGTTCTCTTTCTCTCACTCTGGGCTTTTTCTGCCATCACATACCTTTCTGCACCTCCCATGATGGTGTCAGCATCTCTTACACAGGGTAGCAGTTTTGTCAAGATAAAATACATGGCACTTCAGCAGCGCCATTGTGCTCTGAAGAAGTTCATCGCCCTCTTAGATTCTCTCCGCCACACACTGCTTCAGCAGCAGCTGGGAAGTGTAGTGGATGAATTTGCTGCTGTGAGGAAAAGTGCTCAAGCCTACAGCTGGGCTTGCCTCATTGCTGAGGAAAGAGAGATGTCCTGTTCCCCCACCTCAGCCTCCACCTGTCTTTGACACCCAGATGCCTGCTCTCACTGCTTCCCATAGCATCCCTCAGACCTCTATCCATCCCATTTAACCCACTACACCTGCAAAAAATTATTTCATTTGTTTTGCTCAGGTTTTCACTTTTCATGCAGAGGGCACAGTGTTAACAAACTTTCGTATGTGTCTTCACTGGGCTCAGGTGCACCCAGGAATTCCCTCTGTTGCCCCATTATAAATTTCTGAGTTGGGAGAGGTTGTAATTCAGAGCCTGTATTTAAGTAATTTTTTTCTACATGGAGTTCTGTGTTAGTCTAAGCACTGTCCCCAAGACATTTGAGAAAGCAATTTACCTGTGTGCAGTTTTTATCATGACCAATTGCCTCATGTGTGTCTTGTCAGCTGGTGTGCCACATCCTCTCTCCAAGGACTTTCCTGTTCCCATTAGAGACAATGCCTGAAAAGTTACCTCAGTGACATAACTTGATTTGCTGAGGAAACTGATAAGAATTGGACTCAGGACTATTACTGAGACCATCCATCCTCTTTAATTTGATGAAGCAGTGGCATTTTGTTCTTAGCCTGTTTCATGAAAGTGTGCAAGCCAAGGACGTCGGTATAGGCTGAAATAGTTGATATAAATACCTCTCGACTTTTGTGGAAATGGAAAACAGCTTTCTATCAAGGCATATAACTTCAAGTGAAAGCTGAGGACTTCAGAGGTTTTAGCTTTTCTGAGCCTTCTTCTGCCTGAAAGAAGGTTTTGTTGTTTCTCTGCCAACTAGCAGTGGAAATTTGGTCTAAAGAATACAGGGAAAAAATGGGAAAGTCAGTTTTAATGAAATAGCACTAAGAGGCATCCCCACAATAAGGTGAAACTTGCTCCGGGGTGAAGTTTTAATTCCTAGGAGCAGCAAAATCCAAATGAAATTGAAAAGCACCATGGACCCGAACAGTCACACAACAATGCCTACCAGATAAAATACTTTCAAGCTGGATCTTGTTCCTGGTCTGTCTATAAGGAGCCTGATCTTCAGAGTTAATGACCCAACCTTTCACCTGCAGCTTCTGGCACCTGCAAACAGTCTGATGGCTAGGCACCATCAACCTTGAGCATTTTGGCATCTTGGCCTTAAAACTATCATGGGAATTTTGTGCTGTTGGCAAATATTGAACAATTATTCAACCAAAACTTAACCAAACCCCCAAATTTCCAAAGAGTATTGATTGGGTGTTGGGTTGTTTTTTTTTGTTTGTTTTTGTTTTGTTTTGGTTTTTTTTACATGAGTACTCTCTGATCCTGGTAATGCCCATATATACTAGGATTTCTACCCTAGACACGCATTTCAACTCACCTCCCATGTTTTTTTGTTGCTGGCTGTGCATGTGGCAACTCCTGTGGTGCATGCCCTGGGTCTGGACATAGCATACACAGGCTGGTTGGCTTATATCGTGGGCTGCATGGCCAGCTGGTGGCTACAGGCTCATGCAACACAGTTTCAGCAGATGAATTCCCACTGCAGCTTTTCCTCACCACAGGCTTGCGTTTAGTTCTGCATCCTCATTTCATTGTACAAAATATAAATATGCCAAAAAAGTAGAAATGAAACAATGAAAAACAATTTTCTACGCAATGGTATATCTTTCTTTTCCTTCTTGTATATGCTTGCAATCATCACAGCATTTTTATGTGTATTTTTCTTTCTTTTTGCATTGTTGCTTGCCTCTAGTGCATTTTCTTTTTAAGCCAAACATGCTCATGGCATCTCAGCTTTGCAGCAAAACTCTTCTCTAACTGCTTGAGAGCCAAGGTTAACAACATTAATGTGGTTCAGCCTATGCCTTTTCTTCAGCATCTGCCCAGGGCTACACGAGGGAATCCTATCAGTGCTGACCTGGTAAAAGTAAAGCTGAATGTCACCTGGTTTCTCTTGCCTCTCTCTCTTGATAGCTCTCCTTTCAGTGCAGTCCTAAACCAATTCTTCTTTGTTTGTAGAGCTTGACAAGATCACCACTCAAGGTGCTAAGATTTTAAGGTGCACTCATTTTTCATTTTGAATTCTGCATCTCAAGCTATCTATACAGAGCTCGGCATTTAGGCTGCAAATAAAGCTGTAGCTGGTGAGCCAAGCAGAAAAAAAGAGATGATAAATGAGTTAATACCAAGTTTGTCACAAGGCCATTTGCTGCATGAATTAAAACACAAATTGGCCCACGGGTTTAGGGCTTACCAGCCCTGCTACAAAATATGTTAGTGCAGGAATCTGGTGATAGTGTATTTGAAGGTCTATTTTTCTTAAAGCTAGGCAACTTGGCTGTCCTCTCTCTCACTCTGGCACAAAGTCAAAAGAATAGAGAACACTGCTCGTATGAGTGATGCTTTAAAAGGGGAGTGTCATACATGCATTGAATTAATCTCTTCAGGTCAGAGGAGTTGTCTGCTTAGCAGCATCTGTCCATAAAGTATTATGTACTTGAGGTCCCATTTCCTGAGGTCTAATTTATTTTTATGTTAAATGGTGCTCTTAGCTGGCCTCCTCGCTTTTTAGTAGTTCCAGCTACTACTGCTGTTAATTAAAGTAATACTTGACTCCATACTAGAGAGCAGGACCACATGCCATGAGAACAGTACATTCCTACAACTCAGACCAGCTCTTACCATGAAAAACTGAGGGCAAACCAGACTTGTAGGAGAAAGAATTTAACATGGAAAAAGAGAAGGTCATGCACTAAATGCCACATTAATCTCCATTTTTATTTAAATTTGATGTATTTTGATGCAATCATGTTGCCCTTGGGTAGGAGGGCAGCTTAGCTTTCACTCACTCTCTTGCAGACTGCAAACATCAGGCTTGGGTTCATAAAGTTTCTGCCTCATCACAGCATCCTTCCTTCTCAGAGACTTAAGTCTCTATAGGGCTGCACTTTTCATCCATGGTCTGTCTTCACTTGGTGGCTAAAAGTCCTTTTCTTTCTTTCACAGCATCTTAAACAAATCATTACCTTTTCACCCATGGTAAACTGAATAACAAGGAAAGGAGCGCAGGACTGTGTGTATATTTGGATAATGCAAACTACAAATGTCCTAATACTCATAAATCTCAGTCAGCCAGGAATCCTCTACCACAATGCATGAGACAGCCTGTAGTGGCATTCTTACCTCTTCTGCATGTCCCCTGGGCTCCACGTGCCTGCACCCACCTGCACTAAAGCTTTTTCACTGTAGGGTAGCTGTGGTAAAGGATTCCCTAGGATCCCTGTGCTACAGGCTTGGGAAGAGCAGGCTGTGGATGGCAGCAAGTAGCTCCATCAACTACACCACCCCCTAATTTTGCAGGGAATTCATGGCTGTTCATTTAGCTTTGCCATGTTACTTTTATTTTGATTTCAGTTTACCCAGCCATCTTGAGCAGTACGCATACCAGTAAATTAAAATGCTTGTAGTACTGACAAAAATAATATGCACAACTTCCTCAGTCTCCTCGCTGCCTATTGAGTTGCCAAGCATGTTACCAGTCATGGTTCATTTTTCTTCCCTGCCCTGCTCTAAGTTCAGGGAATACCACTTTTCGTCTTACAGAGGGAAAACTGACACAGAGTGAATAAAGCCTTGATCTTTAAAGGTATGTAGGTGAAATGAGATCCAGAGAAAAGTAGGCATTTAAGCTGTAAGCAGAATCTTAAATGACTTTGAAGCTCTGTGCCTATTGGATTTCTCAAAGTCACGCGAGGAAAGCTGTGGGTGAGCAGGGAACTGACCCCAAATTTCTGTATGCTTAGACAAACATTTTGTAATGATCCCAGATTTCACTACATCCAGTTATGCGCAAGTAAAGGTAAATAGCTATTCAAGCGCTAAATATTCTTTTCTCCTGAGTGAGGTTGTGAGGAGCTTTGCCCTTGTCAGCTGCAAATGTGAAGATTAGGCCCACAGAAAGAGGTGGTACTTTTTTATATGTCACCCTGAGAAGTTTCCTAAGAAGTAGATCAGAGAAAGAGGCTCTCCTGCCTTGAAAGACAGGTTTCAGCTGTGGTTTTTACCTCCTGTTTGGGTGTTTCATCTCTCTGAAAAATTGCCTGAATCTGTCAAAGATCTGAGGTCTTATTTTCTGTGGTCCTCCCGGAGACTGCAGAGATGAATTCTCCCAGAGTTCTGACTATGTTAACCTTACTCCTTCCTCTGCTTCTTCTGCTGTGTTACAGTGATTTGCATTCAGCCTATTCCCCGTGCTACTGAACAAGTGCCACATCAGAGGTCTAAAAAGATTTGTCCCCTTGGTTCCTGATCCTTGACACTAGGATTTATTTGCAAACAAATGCAGAAGGACAAATGCTGGTGTTGTCAGACCTTCTCATTTTTGTACCAAGACAGTGTAGAAGAAGGGAACAAACTCACTCGTGGAAGGGCTGGATATTCGGGCTGTGAGTCTCAGTTGTAAAATGAATAAGGCAGGAGATAAGAAGATTACATGGGTAATCAGAGGACCACCCATGCAGACACCTGATTCTGATTCAGCCTTAAATCATACTTTTGTTTAAGACTGATAAATTGTACCTTGCCCAAACTGGTCTTCCTTAAAGGGATGTGCAGCACTTGAGTCTTGGGGTTTGTCTGAAGAAAGGTCAAGCACTTATATCCTCAGCTCAAGTCTATGGAAACTGGTGACAAGATCTAAGGAGCTGAAGTTACTGGTAAGCTAAATGTATGAAAAATAAGTGTTTTAGTTATAACTTTGGCGTAGCCAGACTGTGCCTGGGTGTGCACTTTCACTGTACTTAAAGCATTAATTTCTCAGCTAGTTGTTTGTGAAGATGGGATAATGAGCTGCCTGTGTTTGAGAGATCTGATTCTTCACATGAGCGCTATCCTGGGCCGAGATCCCAATAAGCTAGTTCTCGTTTTTGACTAACACTCTGATCATGAGTGTCTGTTTAACAAACTGTGGACAAAAGTGCTACAAAAATGTCAAGTATTCCAAAAAATCAATCCATAGACATAACAAACCAGGCTCTTAAAGTTGTGTGTCTAACATCTCTCTCAATCCCAGTTCCTCATATCTAAAATGGGGATATTCGTATTCTTGAAGTTAAATGAAGATAGGTCCCTCTTGAAATATGTAAGGACAATCGCGATGCACTCAGAAAAAAGTGAATAATGAATTCAAGCTATGCAGAGTTTGAATGAGTCATGACAAAAATGTTACGGAGTTACTATTAAACAGTGGCATTAAATTAGAGTTTGAATAGCTACCTGGTCAATGCACGTTGTGTCTTATATGGAATGAATGATGTAGGGGCCCAGTGGGAAAACTACTCCATGATTAAAGACTATCGTAGGAGCCACGAAAAGTGAATATAGGAAAAAAAAAAGGAATGAAAGTTTAAATGTCTATTACATTTTTAGTGTTTTTTTTACTGTTAAATGCTTTGACCCTAAAACTTACTAATGTGTCACATAGACTCCTGGACATGAGTGATAATAAAAAATTAATTAATTAGGGTTAAAAATCTCATTTACGATATTGTCTTCTTGATGGAATAGTTTGTGTCCCACGAGACTAGCTTTATAAGAAGTGGAACATTTCTTTTTTCATAAAACTTTACCATGACATATGCAATAACAAACACTGCGCTGCACCAGTATGTGTTTGTGTTTACTCTGCTTGAGATTCCCCATCAGCCCTCACACTGTTAATAATTCTGTCATCAAAGTTGAGATTGCCATGGGAAGCATATAGACAAAGTTAAACAAACAAAGTGAAGGACTAAGGAAAAATAAGCAAATTGCATCATGGAAATCTGTGTCCCTGCTGTGTGCTAGCAGCATACCAGCATAGGGAAGAATTGCCAAGAAAGGAATTAGGAACTTCAGGGTTCCTTAGAGCGGAACCCAGGCAGGCAGACCTCACTAAAATGGAGATTTTCTTTTTTTTTTTTGCTTGTAAATCCAGATAATTCCTTCCTCTGAGCTAATTTCTAGCTTTCTTCATTCTATGTAAGTCTTTTCTCAGTTTCCATGTGTTTCCGTTTGGGTCATTCTATGCTTTTAGAGTTACTTTGGCAGGGTTTTATCTGAGCTGGTATCTCTGTAATAGCTGAGGGGAAAAAACACAACCACAAAACAACAAAAAACTCAACACAGAAAGTGATGCTAGTGTCAAGTTTCATTTCAAAATCAAATGGAGATACCCATCTTGAGCAGGCAAGAATCAGACCGTAGTCTGTAAGCTGCTGTTACTGTGAGACAAGGAAGAAACATCCCAGACATACTAATGAGCGTTGTGGCGTTGCACAGTTCAGGATTAACAATGAGATTTTTGTAGGTATCACTGTATTAGTCATGAGTTACAGCTCACCTGTGTTTTACAATTAATCCTGAAAGACAGAAAGGGGTGTATTGTCATTGCTGTGTAATTATGCTATGGAGTCCTTTCATTAAACTGTGTACAACGGCAGCTGAGCGCTCTTTTCTCCTGCAGTAGGTGCTACATAAAAACATCAATGAACCTGCTTTACAAGTAAAGAACAAGGGACCAGCAGCAATGTGCGTTCCTGCATAGGCAACACAGTGACAGCAGAAGTGAAGAACATCTTGGAGAGAGAGGCTTCTTTGCTTCAGGCTGTTTCTGATTCTGTTTTGTTCTCTGGTTTGCCCCAGAAAAGGAGGCTACAGAGAAAATAAAGAAGGTCAGATGTGTTACAAGTGATGTGTCCTTGCACAAGATACCTCTGAGATTGGTCTTTGCCCATCACCAATCACATAATGGGAGCGAGAGCTTTCTGGGAAGCACCTTTGTCAAAACCTGGCAGCTGGGTGCACTGCAGGTGCAGTCATATTGGCTTCCAGAAGTGCCTGGCCAGAGCTATATTCACCTTTAAAGCATCAAGTCAGTGGCTTGATAGAGGCAGTTTTTTGGAGTGATGTGCCTTAAGATTTGTGCTGAAAAGCCAGGCAACACATGTAAGTATTGTGCCCTGAGGTAGGTGACCCTTGGTCTTTCCACTGTCCCCTGAGAAAGTCAATCATTAAATTGTGTTAATAGAGTCCCTCGGACATCACCTGTTATAAACTGATTTGCACATATATGAGTAAGGCTTGCTTGTTAGGATGAGTGCTGAGGAATGAGGGGGCTGTGTGCTAGGTGAGAAGAGAAAGACTGGGCAGCTACGACTTTCAACCCTTCTTTGCAGGTTGGCTCCTGGTGAGTGCAAGCAAAGCAACAAAGCAGAAGAGAGCGAGCTGTCTGACATCACATTTTCCCATCATCCTTTATCTAAGCAGGCTGAAACCTTCTAGTTATAGCCAGGAGTCGGAACAAGCTTCCTAGCTGGAGCTGTGCATTTTAATTAGCTGCTGTGCACTTGGTAGCTGAGCAGTGACAGAAAGCAGTTTCCTTAGCTGGTTTTTAAAAAGTTGATACTTTACAGGGAGGAATCCCCCATTTCAGTCATTTTCTTTGTCTGAGTGCAGGTGTAGACTGTCTTTTGGTAAATATTTCTTGTAACAGGAACATTCAATTTTGTATGTGCCACATCTTGAGATCCTGCATACCAATGCTGCTCAGCTGAAACCATGAATTGTTCTGATTTATCTCAGCAGCAGATACGTAGTAGCTCAGAAGTGCGGGAGGGCGAATGGGAAGAGAGACAGAACAGGGATAAGTGTGAAATAAAGGACAAACTCTGCTATTTGATTGCTTTAATTAACTTCATTTTTTAATCCACAGACCATTATTTTGGCCCCATTTACGCTGCTGTAGCTGGACTGTGCTAGCTTCCAGGCGGTCATTAGAAAATCTCTGACTTAAGCTTGATGAAGCTGATGGAAAGGTTTGCCTTATTTTAACTGAGCCTGACAGTAGACACAGCATCACGGGATGTTTTCAAAGAAAAGCAGACCCTTATGAATATTTTCCTCCTGCTGTGTAGGGGGAGATGTCTCAGGGCTGTTGTTGCCTTTGTTTCATCACGACGACCAGGCTCAGTGCTGCCAGAGCCTTCTTGCAGGGGAGGATTCCAGCTCCGGCAAGTGATTCCCGTTTCTTTTATTTTTAGCATCAAGATGTCTTTTATTCTGGCTGAAGGACAAAATCCCTTTTCACAGGGGCTGCTTGAACAGCAGAAATGAGTGGCTATTAAAAGAAGGCTTACTGTAAAATAGGATAATAACCTAGTTATTTTGCATTTCTAAGTCATTCTTGCATTGATGTTCTCTTTCCTACACTGCACACCAATTAAAAGCCACTGAGCAATAAAAAAAGCAGTCTGTGCAATAATCTGGTGAAGAATCATGAGCTGTGAAATGAAAGAATTATTTTGTTGCATTAATGTGAAGATTCATAACAAATTCTTAAAAGCAGACTTTGTCCTGGATTGGTGCTACAAATGTCCTCTAAGTCTTTGAAATGTCTTGTATATTTTCATGCCTTTCCTGTGCAAATAAGCATAGGTGACATATTAGGTTTCAAGGACAACTGCTCTTCTTGGCTGTCCCTTCAGTGATATTTCAGTGTCCTCCATATTTCTACTTGTGGATGGGTACAAGGGCTTTGCAAGGCTCTCTTATCCCTGATGCATTAGATCAGATTATTGACAATACAAGAATATTCCTCCAGAGAGGCAGGGGTTGTTGTTTGGAGGGCAGGACGTTGACTAAGGGTAGGAGTATATTCACTTTCAGTACCTAATAGTTTTAGAATGGTGCATTTGAGTGCCCCTGAGGTTAATGGGAAGGTTAGGACAACCCTCAGTCAAGCTGCTTAGCAAGTATCATCAAATACCAGCTGTTAACTGCACTGCAGATTTGGCTGCAAGAATGGAAGAGGACAGATGAAGCTTGTAAACAGAGAAGGCACTCATTATGCTAAACTTGGTTGTAGCTAATTAAAAAGGGATATTAGCTGATTGGATTACAGGGAATGGAGCAGAATGACCCTTTGTTCATGCTTGTGCTTGCATCAGTAGGATTCTCTGGTCTGTCCAAGAGCGCTTCTGCATTATCCTCGTTCTCATTTCTTCTCTTCTGCTTTCAGGGGCAGATGCTCCTCACAGTCTGCTCGCCAGAGCAGCTTGCCAAACGCCCCTATAGCTGTTGTGCCAGGCTAGCTACTAGTGCTTTTGTCTCTCCGCTGTCAGGCCACGGTACGGAGAAGCTGCCACAGCACGCTGTTGTGCTCTCCGACTGTTCTCAGTGGGTGTGCAGTCGCTTGCTCTGACCAGAGCTCAGACTAGAGAACCAAGAACCACATCCAGCAATTGTCCACACCGCACTAAGCAGGGCCCTTATTTCTTCCATGTTTTTTGATGTCCTTAGTTTCCATAAACATAACTGCAATTTTTTTGTGCAAGCTTTAAGGAATAATGAGATAGTAGTACTATGTGCCAACCAAATGTGGGACAACATGTACGCTTTGTGTCATTCACATACCAAAAGTAGCAATATTGAAATATGCATTTGAGAACTTAATCTGACAAAGGCTGAAACAAAGCCTCGTTTCCCTCATATAAAACAACAGGATGCCATTATATAGTCTTTTTAGTATTCAACTTGTGAAAGCACAGCTCTTAGAAATGCAGTTTTAGGTGTGCACTAGTTCTTTTGCCTTTGGTGGGATTGAGGTTGTTACGATTTGTCCTGGTTGCCTCGTACTTTAAATTCAGAGCAAAGTGGCAGGCAGACAAAACTCTCAGAGCAGGCAGCAATATTATGAAGTCTGAAGAGAGGGTTGCATATGTGCTGGGCAGGGAGAGAGGAGCGTGAAGTCTTTCTGCAAAGAGATGAGCCAACTGAGTCTATTTCCAGATTTTCTAGCTGGCCATGCCCCCTCATTCTGTTAAGCAGTCAGACATCAAATCACAGTATTGATACTAGAAGCTGTTTGGTCCAATTATCATTTGAAAATAAGGTGACCACCAGACTTTCAAAAAAGGAAAGAGGAATGGTATGGAAAAAAAAACATATGGCACAGCTTATTTATTGAGGAACCAACTTACAGTATTTCCTCGAGTGGAACCACTCTGTGACTGATCCACTGTGCATAATTGTTTATTGAAAGCTTTCTTTTCACCTGATTTGGTGTCCCTGCATTTTCAGATCACAGAACATAAATGCAGATCTCATTTCATCCAGCTTTAACTCTTTGATAGGTGGGTGCTCGATCTGCCCTAGTCCTCTAGGCTCATAGTATGACCATGGAGAGGGACCAACGCTTTTGGAGGGCTGTGATCTCCAGACGAGTGTCTAACACATTGAACTTATGGAGGTTTCTTTTTCTATAAGCTGCAATTAAAGGAGACTTTTAGACACCTGAGTGAAATTCACCTGAAAAAATCTTTAGGTATTGATCTGCTTCCAAGATTTAATTGAGGCTTTCATTATAGCCAGTACAGGTAAGGTGGGCCATTTGTCTGCCTCTTCCTGAGGTCTGTATGTATGAAGACTATTCATATAATTCATAGATTATATGAATAATTAGAATAATTTAAGACAAATCACATCCTAAATTCTATTGAACACTCTAGTTAGATCTCTGCTGACTACAAGGAAGACTTTGGTGACTTGCTTAGATACAGTCTGCAGTTACAGTTCTGCCTGTAGGGTAAGATGAATCCTTTGTCACCAATCAGTCTGAAGCTCCTTATAAAACAAACTTGATCACCCTGTGAAAAAAGAGGTTGAAAAGAGGTTGTATTACCAGGATCCCATTGGTAGGCAGAGTGGTTGTCAGAGCGCCTGCAAAAATCAAAACCTGAAGGTGAAAAAGAAAAGACTTTTCATTTTTAAATCACAAATACAGTATTCATTGCCTGTTAAAGCTGCTGGCTATCTAAATCTGCCCATGAAGGAGATTTTTTTTAACAGAGATACAGTAATGCAGAAGAAAAAAAATGAAGATCCTTTCTTATTCACATAGGATCAGGAGCTTCAGCTGAAGGAAAACCTCTCATTTACTAAGAATTTAAGTATGGTCCAATAACTTTTAAGGGAATCTCAGTTGATCTCTAGGGATGCTACTGGTATTGTGGTTAGAAATGCAAGATAACTAATAACAGTACTCCTTTGAATCATGGGGGGTTAGATTGATAACAGCATACAGTGTTATCACAAAGTAGGGCAGACACAGTGGGAGCTACGACTATTTAGCAGTAGATTTTTGGCTGCCCTAGGACAAGTGAATAGCAGCAGATTTTGTAGTCAGAAAATAGGGCACTCTTACTGCGGGGAGTCATATGACCTACCAACTGCCATCTTGTTTGAAAGGAAATATGGTCATTGATGTCAGTCCAAACAGCCATGCAGACAAGGGAGACTATAGACATCTAGATTAAAGAGATTTACTTTTTTTTTTTCCTTTCTTTTTTAATTGTTGGGCTTTGAAGAAGATATCCTCAAACTTTGTTTTGTGTGTGTCGGTGCCTATTTCAGGTTAAAAATACCATTTAGTTGCAAACCCAGTGAATGAATACTCATTCCTTTGATGCCTGGAGAGGTTTTTTCATCTCATCTGCAAGGTCATATTTAGAATTATTCCAGAAATATCTGTCTCTCCATTCAATGGGAAAGTGAATATAACGATGAAAGGATTATTGTATAAAGTCTTGCTGCACTGTTTTCTATTCTGCTCATTCTTTCATGGTCCGTAGTGCCAAAAATGCTCTATACTTTGGTTTCTGCTAGGTCTTCTCCTAGTTTGCTATTGTTTAGAGCTTTTACAGTCTGTCTAGAAGTATATCAGGTTAATGCCCTTTGTTCTGAATTGAGGAGAAATTAACCTGTAATAACATTTCAGTAAGAAGTTTTAAACTCAGTAAAAGTGTTGATTTTATGTTTTAAAGTTCAGCTGAAGGTGAGGACCTTGGGAGGATTACATTAGAAAAATAAAATAGTCTGGCATGAGCAGAATATTAAGGGATTTGGTTGCAAACTCCACAGAAAAGATTACACTTCGTTGCCTTGCTTTCATTTTGCCAAGCTGACACATCTAAATAAAATAATTTACTGGTGAATGCTGTAATTGGAAGAAATTTAGATAAGACTGGATTTTGGTGTGCGAGTGCACACTAGATGACCCCTCAAAGACCTTTCCAGTCCTATATTTTATGACTCTTCCTGAAAAATGAATTGGAAAGTAACATAATTTGACTGAAGGCTCTCATAAAACTCCCAGATTTCTGTCAATTCCCTGACTGTGTCCATAGGCGTATAAATTTGGACCAAATCTAGAACCAGATTCTCCTGAAGCTGGGAGTGAACTAGAACAAATAGAGACCGCTTTAGCTACCTAAACTCTAATGTCCATTTTCCACAGCTATAAAAATCATCAAGGATATGCCCTATGTTAACCCCCTCAAACCAGAAAAAAGAATTCCCTGTAAGTCACTGAGGAGTGGAAAAACAGTAATGGATGCTTTTATTTAATAATACTCAGCTTGAGATTATTTTGTGTTTAGGTTATTTTTTTTGTTATTGGGTTTTGGGAGTGTTTCTGGGCGATATTTGTTTTTTCTGTAATCAGAATAGGTACTTTGTACATTTTATTTTATCCTCCTGGCTATGCCAACCAACTTGTCTGTCCTTACCTACCTCTCATACAAACCTTGTGTTTTATTGCTTTTGATAAATACTTCGTGGGTTTTCCTCAGAGTGAAGTTACTGTCAAACTAAACTGTGAGGCCAGATGTTTGACAGCTCTCAGAATTCAGCCTTTAGGATGTTGTGGCCTATGAATAAGTACTAAAACCATCTTTTTTTTTGGTAGCGTGATTAAGAATTGCAGGAAGAGCTACAGCTTTTTACTTTCTTTGCAGACATTGTCTCAACAGAGGAGTCAGCTACTATATTTTCTTTTAACTTCTTGTGAGTTATGTGCCATGCTTCCAATGACAGAAGAATAATGCCCCCAAAAGTCTGTAGCCATGAATCAAGGATAGCTTCTCTACATTAATGGATTATTGACTAAAAGCGCCTAGAGTTTCAGTATGATTCATTTTGCCATTCTTGTGAGAGCTGAGCTTCAGTGTGTCAGTTGACCTACATACTAACCTAGGAAATTGCTCTATGAAAGATGTTCAAAGTCAGATTTTGCCTAGTTTATGTTAACAGATTTCCCTATAGATTTTTATCATGAAGTTGATTAATTTATTATTAGAACATATTATAGTCAGCACTGAGATCATTCTTTTAATTTACTTCTTATGACCCATTTTGCCCTCCTTTTATTTCAGTAAATTTTTTCTCCTGTCTCTGATTAGTAGTTTCGTCTTAGATTCATGGAGTCTGCATGTGAAAAATATGTATTAGGTCATCTAGGGCAACTTTTGTGATTACTAAAGCTGCAGCGTAGGTAATAAATGGAGGCATCACCATAGGCATTTCTCTAGCAAGGGTATGTGTTTAGCAGTGCATTTGCCTAACGGAGCAAAGTTAATCAGACATTTGTCCATCTTCTGTGCTTTGCTAGGTGCTTCTGCCTTGAATCAATCACAGGGTGAAAATTCATCTGTATCTCTAATTTGACCCATATTGCCTTTCTGAGCTATCTTGTAGTGGATCTGAACACAAGTCATATAAAAACTGACTGTAAAAATAAAAGAACCCAGGCATCTATGTAAAAATAGTATGTCGTGAGTCATTAGGTCTGGCTTTTCGGTGTGATTCAGGCACATGTCTTGTCTGCCACACACTGAATCTGACTTTCATGGAGTGATCATGTCTCTAGACGAGGGAGGTGATGCTATTCTGCCTGATGCGTTACTACTAAAAAAAACCCCATATCAGCTAAATTCTGTTCACGAATATCTTTATTCCCAGTGAAGGGGAAGGAGGCAGAAAGGTCACAATTTGACTTTCAGATCTCTAATTACATTGGCAAAGCTGGCACTCAGTGCATATATGTGGGATCATTTCGCTTGTAAATTGAGCATATTTATTGATGGGTTCTCCTTATGTCTGCCTCTATCATACATCTTCTTGTCCATCTCATTCAGACATTCTTAGAATAAGGACTACGTTTATGGACTAGAGGGGCCAAGACCAATTCCAGTGCTACCATTTCATACAACCCATTACTTGAAGATATTAATCTCAATCTGAAAAGATGTTGATTACTTCACCCTTACAATTCCGAAATGAATGCTGATTTTTTGAAGCTTTGCTATCTGATGCTTAATAACCTTCTCCTATTACACTTTTATTCTGTGTCACTTTTGCCAGTGGTGGTTATGGTTTGAATGCTTCATCTCCCTCCCTGCTATTTATACTCCTGATAAGTCAAAAAATCTTTATCTAGCTAAACTGACCAGAGTATTACCTGGTGGTCCCTTCTTAGGTGGGCCTCCCTTCTCTTTTATGTCATTGATCTTTGACTCTCTTGAGCATGGATTCCTTTTTCTTGAACATTAGTGGCCCTGCTTAGACATAGTATTTCATAGGCAACCATACCAGTTGTCAGATTTCAATCAGAACAAAAATTGAGAGCTAGTGCCTAGTATAATATATTGAAACATCTTCCAGAGCAAGAGTCTATAAACTGAGAGAAAGATTTTTCTGAGACTCTGTGAAGTTTTAATAATCTGGAATGTATAGCCTGTTACCAGTGCATGAACAGAATTAAGTGGTAATCCTGGTGTGTCTTGGCAAAAACCATTCAATAACCATTGCTATCATTATCTAGTTGTTCCTCACTGAGCACCTGAAAAATATAGTTGCCTTCTTAACAGAGTCACCCTGACTATAATCTAAATGAAAAGTCTTCTAACTAGGCTATTTAGAATAGAGGCATTTCAGAAAAATCTACAGTGACAGAACATGAAAGAAAATGCAATGCTGAACAAATACATCTCAAAATACGAAGAATGATGAGCCCCTTCGCTGAATTTTTATTTTTTTAAAAAATAAAGAAAAAAAGGAAAAAAAAAAGGAAAACCTAGAGAGTTATGAGAAGCTTTTTCCTTTTTTTCATGGTAAATCATAATTTTTCTCCTTAATATGGGTCGAATGTGTTAATATTGAATCAATATTGATGATGAGAGTATGACCCCACGATATGAGAAACTTGCACTTGCTTCCAGTGCACCTTTTGACTCACTACCACTGTGTTTCTTTAGTCAGGCAGGAGATACAGCCATTCTGTGCCTAACGATGGGTCCCTCTGTCCTCTTCATGTGTTTTAGTGATCAGCTGATAGCAGAGGCCTAGCGTGCTGGGGATGGAGAGCTTCATTCCTGAGAGCTGGGATCAGTTGGTGGTTAACATCTGTGAGGTGCTTAGGAGTAACTTCCAGACCAAAAAAGTGCTGTATTCCCATTTCAAAAGACCCAGCTCAGCTCACCAACCTTGGGCCTGAGAATTCTCAGGAAAAGCAAATTCCTATTAGGTAGGGCAATTCAACAAAGAGAGTTTTAAAAGTCAAACCCTGTCCCCAGCTTGGGTTTGAGCTGCCATCTGGATCTACATGTCCTCATTCATTATTATGGTATGAAAACAGTACCCTGTGATGATCATCTCAAAACAGCAAGGAACAAGGAGGAATGCTGGGTTCACTGGGTCAAACACGTTTTGCAAGTGGGCTTTTTCAGGGATAGCACCATAATGTCCTAAATTAGATAGCTAACTGACCTAACTCAAGGAGATCAATGAAGAGCCACAGCCAGGTTGTAAACCATGTGGTCTCTGATGAGAACAGATCCTTCTGAAGACATCGCAGCATGATCTTGGTATTGCTTACCTGCTCACTAACATAATTCCTAGAATAGATGGGACTTCTGTACATATCCTGTTTTGTCAGCTGGGATATTGTACCAGAGTGTTCGGATAGCTTCCCAGACCACAGAGGAGTAGTTAGAGCAAACAACAGAATGGTTCTGTAGAGGTCTAGACTTTACGTCATCCAGACTAATTAGAGACTGATTCAAACTGATACCAAGGACTGTTCATATAATTCAGAAAGAACTGAAGATAAATTAGCTTGATCGAAATAAAGGGCCTACGGATGCCAATCAAGGACAGTGCTGAGATCACGTTTGGTAAATAAGAGAAGTGTAGAGATGAAAATTAATGGACTAAAATTGATCTGTTGGGAAGTAGGCCTAACTGACAAAGAGGAAAATGAGCCAATGGGACATACAATATTTTGGGGGTCATTTGTTTGAAATTATAGGACTGATGACTGGAGAAGGGGCACATAAAGTAGAAAGGAGCAGAGCTGTTATTCTCTTCATCTGATGGAGCCTGATAACTGTCCTAATGTTGTTGAACTTTCATGTAAGAGATGACTGGGCAAGTCAGATATGAAGAAATGAGTTTAGCTTTTTCTTCCCTTCATCAGCTGATTTCTGCTGAAGCTTCAACAGTTCAAGGAATAGGGGTTATACTGTCTGTCTTAATCTTAGGCTTCATTTCCCTTTCCACACTTTTTCTCCTTGCCACCTCTTCTTGCCATGTGCTTAAAAAAGGGATCATGCTCAGAGAACAGTTGGCTGTGAACTCATCAGCAGAAATGCAACTAAATAGCAATGCTCTAAAGTGTGCCACAATGACATAAGTTTGCCAGGTCTCCAGGTGGCCTGAAAGTATGTTGTGTCTGCCTTTCTCCTACAGTGAGCATGTTTACAAGAGTTAGCAATAAATTCAGAAATGGCAGATTTTATCTTTGCTGTTCTTTTCTCTCCCCTGTCTGTAACCTGTTGGTACTTTGCCCCAGGAAAATGCTTAGGATCCAAGTAAGAACAACAGAATTCAGTCCCATCTTCTCTTAACATTTTCTTCCCTAAAGGCAGTTGTATTCAGTGTCAAAAACTCTGTAAGAATTACCTGCAGGAGAAGGCATGGCATGATGCTCTTTTCCAAAGAAATTTCAAAATCTGGAAATACTATATATCAAATATTTGCACTGTTTTCCCCCTCCTCTTTCTCCTGCCTCTGACCTGAACTATGAGTCCCATGACAGGGCATATCTTCAAATCAAGCCATGTGATGGTGACAAGAAAGAGGCAGTAGCTGTGGCCAGGGGGAGGAGTGGACATTTCTGTGAAGCTCCGTTCTCCACTGCAGCCCCTAAGGCACCATGGCTCCAGCTGATATGAAACCTCTCTTCTGATTTTCCTCCCTCTGGGCCAGCACCAGATGGCCATTTCTGGCCCACCAGTTACATGTGGCATAGGTATTTCGGGAGTCTGTAAGTTAGTGATTGCCTTTCTCCTGCTCTCTTCTACTTGAGCAAGAGAAGTAGAATCATAGAATCATAAAGGTTGGAAAGGACCTTAAGATCATCAAGTCCAACCTACAGTCCTACACCACCCTAACACTGAACCATCTCCTGAAGTGCCACATCCAGCCGTTTTTTAAACACGTCCAGGGATGGTGACTCCACTACCTCCCTCGGCAACCCATTCCAGTGTTTCACCACCCTTTTGATGAAGAAGTTTTTCCTAATATCCAATCTAAACTTCCCCTGGTGCAGCTTGAACCTGTTTCCTCTTGTCCTATTGCTACTCACTAGGGAGAAGAGGCCAACACTCATCTCACTACAGCTGCCTGTCAGGTAGTAGTGACACAGGAGTCAAGAGCATCACAAAAAAAGGTTTAGTTTTGAGGCTAAGGGTGTTGACTTCTCACCATCTCAGCTCTTGTTTAATTCTTCATCATGTTGCTGCTCCTGTGTCTCAGATCCATTGAAACAAACCTGAGATTTTCCACCTTCAATCGCCAGATCTCACAAGAAAGCAAGGTGTAAACAAAAGCTAACCACCTGAAGAAACAAGAGAGATTCACAATGTGAAAGGCTGTTGCTGCCTTAGAAGTGACAAGATTTCAGACCTATCCTCTGCTTTTTGTGCCAGTGGAGACATCAATGTTTGAGACTGATGCGTGACTGCCCAAGGCTTGCATGTCCTAGTTAGACTCTATATAAGGGTGACTGTCTTCCAGTTTCTCTTCTTAGAGGAGACACTTCCTCTAAAAACAGAAAGGCAAAAGCAATGTATTTTCCATCTGAAGGTATCCACCTGTGCAGGGTCTTCTCTCCAATTGCAAGTTTGAATTTCACAAACTTGATCCAGTGCCACAGGAAGGAAAGAAAAGTCTGTGATAGGCTTCTCTGCACTTTCCATCAGGGGCTGTGTTGGTCAGATGTAAATGGGTTTTGACATTACACACATCCACAGCTTCCATCTGGCTGATATCTTCCCGGGAAGATCAAAATGAAGGAACAGCATAAAACACAAACCCAGGAAAGGGCACTAAGATGTTTAAAATGAGGGGATTTTATGGGGTTGGTTTTAACGTGTACCTTTACTTTACCTATTGCATATATCCGAGAGGCACAATGTGTCGGCTGTTTCTGAGTGGTGGATTGCAGGGGTTCTTGAAGAGCAGCGTGGGCCAGATGCACCTGTCTTCTTGCTCTCCTCTGACTCAGTGTGAAAATAGAAACCTGATCTGACATCAGAGCTGGAGCTTGAGCATTTCCCGGGGTTAAGCTAGAAGGAACCTGTTTTCTGTTGCTTTCGTTCATCTTTTTATGACATATATATTTTGGTTGTCTTGAGCATTATTTCGCAACTGTGTGGCAGGAACCTAATCCTCTGACATAAATGAGCCCTTAGTAAATTGACTTTAACTCATCATGAATGACTCTGTCATTCTCTTTGTTGTTTTGAAGACTTGAATATAGTCCCTCATCTCATTAGCTGCATATGGCCGTATGATGTTCCCCCTGCCCTTACCAATTGCAAGTACAATACAAAACTCTTGCTCTCTGTTTACACACATGCTCTGAGCCAGTATGGCTAGTCTCTGGTTACATATTAAATGAATAACTTGCTTGGCAACATCAGCCTAACAGAAGCTGTCTGCATTTGTGTGCTTGGCAATCGACCTTCATGAAAATTGCTGTGATTTTGGATGCGCTCAGCACATCAGCACCATTTACAGCAAGGGGAGTTTTCAGGAAGAAGCTATTTCCAGATGAGTTGTTGTAGATCTGAGAACATCCCTTCAGGGAATGTGAGGTATCTCTCTCGCACACAAACTTCTTGTCTTACCTCAAGTACTTATTGGTAGTGTTCATATTTTTACTAACAGTATTGTGAGCAGTCAGAAAGCTGGTGAGTGATTTCCTGAATACACAGAAAAATATTCTGTTTTTTCCAGAGAAATGGAGAAATAAATTTCTCTACTGGCACACAGGACAAACTTTCCAAATACTGATGTGTTAGTTTAGCCCCCTAAAAACAGTAACCTTGGCAGGACATTACTTTTGAAATGGAGATAAAAGAGTGCATTTCACAGATACCTGCTGTATTCATTTACATGTCCCATAGATATTTTTTGCGAACATATGCACACGCAGAATTATTTATTATACAGGAAATACAAGACTATGTAGATGTATTTAAAATTCATGGTATGGAACCGTTTTTACATTTTACATTTACAGAGTGTTTCTCTGCAAGGTGGTTTCAGGCTGCGCATTAAATTGTTTCTGCTGGACCAGACACTTAACTCTGGGATGGCAGATATTTGTGGTGTTGATCTCTCAATCTGTCTTTTGGTCTTAAATTGTCAAAGTTTAGAAATGACGATTATGTTTCCAGCTACAATTGCTGAGCTAATCTTATGCTCTCTAGAGTGGTGAAATCAGATACTAGGTGCATTTTCAATCAAATATAGTTGATGGTTTCAGCAAGAATGGAGACCTACAATGAATAAAAAAGTAGATCTAAACCTTGAAGTCCTGGTGGGCAGTAGGGAAGGCAAACATCAGCGGTGTGCCCTGGCAGGAGGGAAGGTTTGCAGCATACAGGACTGTGCTAACAAGCATAGCAGGTAGATCAAGGGAAATGATTATTCACTTTATGTGGCCCTTGTTATATCCTATCTATAGTACTGTCAGTTGTCCAAGTTTGGAACCCAGTACAAGAAAGATATGGGAAGAAACTCTACCAAGAGTCACCAGGATGACAGATGTTTGGAGCATGCACCTGGTGAGGAGACAAGGAGAGCCTGAGAGAGCAGTAGGTCAAGGGAGATCATTCTCCTCCTCTCTTCTGCCCTGATGAGGCCACATCTGGAATACTGTGTTCAGTTCTGAGCTCCCCAGTTCAAGAGAGATAGGGACCTACTGGAAAGAGTCCAGCAGAGGGCAGTGAAGACCACTGGGGGACTGGAGCACCTCCCTTAAGAGGAGAGGTGGAGACTATTTAGCCTGGAGAAGGCGGAGAGGAGACCTTATCAATGTCTGTAAGTATCTAAAGGGTGGGTGCAAGGAGGATGGAGCCAGACTCTTTTTAGTAATGCCCAGTGATAGGACAAGGGGTAATGGGTACAAGCTGAAACACAGGACGTTCCGTCTAAATATGAAGAAAATTTTCTTTACTTTGAGGGTGAAAAAGCACTGGAACAGGCTGCCCAAAGAGTTTGTGGAGTTTCTTTCTCTGGAGATATTAAAAACCTGGCTGGGTGCAGTCCTGTGTACTGTGCTTTAGGTGATCCTGCTCTGGCAGGGGAATTGGACTAGATGATCTCTAGAGGTCCCTTCCAACTGTGATGATTCTGCTATTCTGTGATTCTGTAATAGGGCTTGCTCAATCTTAAGAAGGGTTGTCTTTGAGGAGAGCTATTAGCACCCTTCCAGTACGTGGGAGGACATTATCAAGGAGGTGAGGCAAGGCTCTTTAGTGAGGTGCCTGCTGGGAGAAAGACAGTTGACTTAAACTAGAACAATTGAAGTTCAGACTAAATAAATGATTTTTTTATTATTGCTTTTTTCCTACGAGGATAATTAAGCACTAGAACAGCACTAGAGAAAGTTTGTATGGACTTTGTGCTTGGGGGTTTCCAGTATTCAAATGGACAATATACATGCTCTGATTTCAGTGGTTTGAGCAGGAACTTGATATAGAAACCTCCTGAGGTCCCCTCCAGCCAGAGTAGTTCCATAACACTATGGCTCTGTTGAGAATTTTGTGATTTAACCAGGTCACCTCTTTCTTGTTACTTCTCTAGTGCCATCTGTATTCCTTGGGTTTCTAGTTGTTTATATCTGCTTATAACTGCAGGTTTAAGACTTAAAGTAATTTTTAAAAAGTGATAATTGATTAGAATTGTATAAAATATATCCGTTTCCTCCTGTGACGCATTCCCTCGTTCCCAGGCTTTCCCAGTTTTTCTGGCTATTTATACAATCACAGGCACAACTGCTGCCCCTGCACATTGCCCACTTCAGAGGCAGCACAGCTAACCAGTGTCACCTTCCTGTCACTTCCTGCTGCTCCCTCCCTTCTTCCCTCTTTGCCGGTTCCTGAATGGAGACTGGACCTGAAAGCACCAGAAAAAGCAAACAGGGCCAGAAAGAGCACCCCTAACCAAAAAGGGCATTTCCTAATCCTCTGTGCCAGGGGACAGAAACAGAATGAGGGAAGGCAATAATTAAAGAAAATTAAAGCTTTGGAGTTTTCACCTGTTGCAGTGTCAGCAAGCTCCTGGTGGGCTCGTGTTTGTACCATGGTTTGGTGCTCTGCCTACAGAGATGTTTTCATTTTGCTGTGCTGCTCTCAGAGATAACCAGCCTTATTCTCCCGTTAGCTAGACTGATGAGATACGGGGAAGATTAGTCTCCTTATTGTTTCCGTATGTTGCCTCTTTGTTTTCCATCCTGATGTTAACAATTCTGATAGGCTCAAGGGAATCAAATGGATATGCTTTAGGCATCTTGTTTTAGGGAAGGGTGCTATGTGCCCATCAGGTGTGTACCATGACCAGTTTTATTCTTGAGAGCATGTGGATGACAGTGGGACTGTCTTTCTGAGCTGAGGATGAGGCGTTGGTGTCCCCCCTGCATGGAGGTGACATGCAAGACTGTCTTGGCGGAGAGACTGAACGAACCTAGAGAGTCCAACCAGTATTGAGCAGTGCTCAAGAAAGACAAAGAAACAAGATGAAGAACACGCTTCAGTTATCTTTGCTCTGGCTTAGCTCGCCTTCCTTTTTTGACCGAGTCTATTCTTGGGCACACACATGTGCACTAGAGATCTCAGAAGTAACCCCATTTCACATTTGGGGGTTGGTGTTTTTTTTTTCTTTTTTTGTGTCCAGGCTTTATTGCATTTGGCAGTAAACAGTAGCACACTGTTTCAGACTCTTGGCTTAGGTCTTGATTTGCATTTCTAGTGCACAGGCATTAATTTTTAGCCATCATTAGATCCCTCAGGGACCTCTTCTGTTCCTATTTATTCAGAAAACACAAACCACAAGTACTTCCCCAGTAGAAGTGTAACTCATTCTAAATCTCTGCCAATTCCACAAGACACCAGTTTTACTAATTACCACCTTGATTAATTAAAGTGGAAATAATTTAAGATGCTGCTTGCTTCCAACTAGGAAGGTCATTTTAATTTGTTTGTTACCGGAGTCTGAAATATAAAACTTGCTCCATCTCTTTCTATTAATAAAGCTCATCTTGTATATTATCCATTTCCCTCCCTGATTACGCTCTCGATAGGATCATATGGTGGAGTTTGTGATTTCAGCGATAATAGGGACTGTTACCTAAGGCCCAACCTCCTTTCTAAAGGATTCACAAAACTGAAATTATTATTCTGCTACTTATTAGTGTAGGCTTTAAAGAGACCCCAGACACTTCAGTCCACAGTTCAGCTCCAGTGTGCTTAGTTTTTCTTTAAAAATATCTAAATTAAGGATTTACTTGGGAAGATAAGGAGAACTGTCACTGTGCATATATTTACAGATACATTCAATGATGGGATCAACAACTGAGGAGTCTTTTGAAGCTCATCATGTCTGAAAAAAAATGATTAGTCCCTGGAAATGCTGGTACAAATTGTGGTTGTTGCTGACACATTCTAACTGTTCTGGAAGCATATGTAGGCACATCAACATGGTTAATAGCCAGGAGTAATCGTTTCTTATCAATGGGACTAGTGACACATACCTTGCTTATAAAAATGTAAAATGAATGATCCAATCAGGCCGTCAGCAATCTGATCCAAAGCTCCGTAATATCAACTGGTCAGACTTCTGCTAATATTTGTTGGGTTTGGGTCTCATCAGTGTGTTTTATCATGAGAGGCTAGTGTTTTAAAGTGCTTCAGTAGCCTCTCTGTTGGTGCACTATGCCAGCATTAGGGGAGCAGCAGCATTTTGACAGCAGCAGCAGTTCTGTTGAAGTATCTTTTATGTACTTTGATCACAGTGCTCAAAGGATGTGTTGGCTTTGGTCTTATCTCTTACTCTCTTCCACATAGGCCTGAAGTGAGGGGTTTAAAGCAGCCACCAGCGTCTGTTTAACACCAGTATTTTCTGAACTGACTTTTGCAGGATTTAAAAAATTATTATTATACACTGGGAATATCTTATTTGACAGGTCAGCAGATTATTGGGTTTTGGCTTAAATATCAAAAGCCACAATCCTTGGCGCATTTCAGCGCGCTGGGGAAATGTTTGAAATTCACAGCAAATGAAGTATTTAAAAGCCGATTACCTTGTGTTCCGCAGGGAAACTGATGGGGTGGCATGCTATAACCAGCACTGTGTTTTAGCTGGATTTGTAGCTTCTCACTTACTGATCCAGTTTTACAGAGTGCCTGTGGGAATACTCCAACAACATCTTGGAGACTTCAGCAAACATGAGTATATCTCAGACCTCTCTTTCTGGCTCCCTGCTTCCACGGAGATGTCCTCTGGTGGGGAAGGTGCAGAAAGACTGCTCTACCCATGGTCCAACAGACCGTGTGGTCTGTCAGCAGCCCTCCTATTAGAAACCATGAGAGTCAACTGACCAAGTGATGAAAGAAGTGGGACAATTTCCTGCTGGTTTCAATTGTTCCAGACCCACTGACTTTTACAAGCCTGAGACAATTTGCTTTGGCTGAGGATCTGCCTTAACATTAGATTTTAACAATAAATCATCTCTTGAAGCCTGTTCCATTGATCTTTACGGGAAGTTTGCCATTGCCTTTAGTCCTTGGCAGCTGGACTGGAGTTCAGGCATGTTGGCCAAGATCCACAAAAGCACTCTTGTTCTGGACTCCCATTAATTTCAGTGGGACTCAGGCAGTGAAATGCCTTTATGGATCTGGACTTTCATTCCAAAAATCCTGAAAATTTAAGGAAGTTTTATTTAGCACACACTATCCTCAGACTGTGGGTCATTCCGTTTGTTCGCCAGAGCAAATCATTCTTTCACTGCTAATATGCAAATTAATGGAATTAGTGGGCACATAACTTCCTGCTGTTATCAGTCAAAAGGGTCTTTAGCTACCATTGCAGACATTTTCATTAATAGCACAGAACGTGGCTTCTTGGCATAAAAGATAGGTCAAACCTCAGAAACAAAAGGGCAAAGCAAGGTGACGGATGAAGAGCCATCTGCAGGAGACTTGGTCATAAACCTCAACAACACGTGTACTTCTGGAAGCAGTTTTCTAAAGAGTTTCCTTTCTTGTCAACTGATCAATAGTGTGAGGCTAAAACCCAGGGCCCCTCAAAGTTAATTCCTATGCAGCATCATTAGCTACCCTTATGCTAATAAGACTAGTGACTTTCAATGAGTGCAGCTCACCACAGAGTGAGAGAGAAGGGTATCGATGTTTGGCATATTTCTCAGACACACATTCCTATTAATTTTGTATAATTTTTGTGATTCATGATATATACAGAAGGTTTCTCTTTGCAGTTGTCGCCAAGACGAGTGCACAGCAGGGTGATATCCAAAGGGATGCATCAAAAAAGAAAAATAGGCTTCTGGGTAAACTGCCTGGCTAAGAGACTGTGACCTGGCTGTAACTTAGCGCTTCACTCCAGACTTTTAATAGGGATTTTAACATGGTGAAGTGCAGAGTAGAGATCCCTGTTCATCATGTTCATCACTGCATCTGCTCTTCCTGGCTTTCTATCCCTAAGTAAGTGTAGAAATGTGACATACAGGTGGCATATAGAAGAGCTGCCAAAAATAGGATTTTCTTTTCCTGGTTTGGCTAGACCAGCTTAGGTGCTTCAGACTGAAAAAAGAATGGATAGCTTATACTTCTATAGGACTGTGTACAGAGGTGTGATGCATTAGTTTACTGCTGTATGAGGCATCCCAAGGAGAAGCAAATGAAACAAACCCTGGATCATCCAACTGACACTGGATAAAGGTTTGTGTGGACAAGTGAAATGAGTCCACTGAGTCTAAGGACCCCATTGCTGTCCACAGATATGCAGTCAGTGAAGTTGATGCAGCCCAGCTTACCCTAGAGCAGGCAGTTTGCATGACCTCATCATTTCCCAGGCCCCATTGTCTCTATTGACTGAATGTCTTTGCTGCAAAATGTGCTTAAGATACCTGATGTTCATGCAGGCACCTCTGTGGATACATCTGTTTCTTTACTCTTAAACTTATTTCCACCCAAAGCAACGTTAACTTTTTCTCAAGGTAACAGGCTGAGTTCAAACCACAGGCAGAATTTGAGCTATAGCTCCAAGTTAAAACAAATCCATGCCAAGAACTTACCATTCTCTGCAAATAAGATACTATAGTATAAATACCTGTTTATAATATAAAAAAGAACAAAAGCCCCCTCAATCATCACATTTTTGTGCTGAGTTCTCGTTTGATTTTAGTGCAAACATTTTATTTGGGTGCACAGTTTCTTTTTCGGAAGCTTGAAATCAAGGAATAAAGACTTCCCTATAGACTAGGTGAGACAGTGACACTAACCAAAAGATGCACTCAAAAGACTTTACAGCCCACATCAAAGACAAACAACAGAAGGAGAGGGGAAAATGGTGTTGAGGAGAGTCTGGCAAACCAGAAAACTAGAGGTAGTGTTTCAGGAAGGATCTAGGTAGAGGATAGAGGAACAAGAGAGCTTTAGATGAATCTGGAAGGGAAGAAATGTTGAAGTTTTGATTTTCAAGGTAAAGGAAGACACCACTCTAAACCTACTGGTACAACAATATAATGCAACATCTAGAGATAGCTGGTTTGAGTAAACTACTTGAGCATGTGTGCATAATAGTCTGGAAAGTCATACAAAGAATGGTTTATCATGAATGAAGGTCTGTACTGAGGGAGATGAAAGAGCTGTCTGACTTACTTATTATTATTTTCACTGATACCCTAGATGATGGAATAGGAAACCTACTTAGGCAGTTTGCACATAATACCAGGTAGGGGCTGAGCAAAGAAATTGGTGCTTGGAAGTCCCATTCAAAAGAAGTTATCTTGGAACTTTTTTAGAAAAAGTTCAAAATTCAGTGCAACAAGGGTTGCACATATCACCCTTAGGCAGAGATGCTCAACTACACAAATAAAGGTGGGGAAAAACAGATCTACAAGAGAAGTTCTAGAAATTACAGTGTGTGAGAAGCTGACCTTGACTGAGTAAACAAAGTCATGTTCTTACAGCAAAAGCAGACACAGGAGGACAATAATCATCCCACATCATTCAGTATTAGTAAGACTGTAGTCTGAAGTTTTGTGAGCGCCACATGCCAACAAAATTTGGGCTAGATGGAGAAAGCCCAGGGGAGGGCAATAAGATCAATTAGAGACATTGTGCTAATGACATACATTGTAAGATGGGCAGGACTGGGCGTTGATCAGTCTGGGGAAGACTGACAGGTGTCAAGTAGCAGTGTTCAATATGTAACAGATTACTGCAAAAATAGTCTGTCCTCCATGTTCATTCCAGATGGGATATGATGCAATGCAGGAATATCTTACAGAGGAGTCTTGGTTTAGAAGTTAGGAAAACGTTTTTAGCGGTGAGCCTAGCTAAATAATCAAAAAGAATACAAGAGGCCAGGAAATGTATCTTCCAGGAGATGCTGGGTTTGACAGTTGCCTGATGATTCCAGCCTGGGACTGTCAGCTGTGTGCCCCCTCCAGCCCCATTTCACTCTGATTCTGCAGTGCTGTGACAGAAGGATGGCAGAACAGCTTGATGCATGTTCATCAGTAGAACTTGACAGCCTGCTGGTATGACCCAGCATCACAGGCTGGCCAAGGCTTTGCCTGTATACAGAAAGAGCAGCAGGTACAGCATGGAGATTTGAGAAGCCTGCATTTGTTTTCCTTTAAATTTCACTTTCTGTTTTCTTTTGGTCAGCCTATTTGTAAGCACAGTTCTCCGCACAGACCAATTCTATTGGAGCCCACAAGCTGGTTTCCCACTGGTTAATTGCCTCTTGATGGATTATGACTGTCATGTTCATCCTTTCCAAGGAAGTTGAAGGTAGACAGCTATAGGTATTGCCTTGACTGAGGAAGATCTTGCTAACTGCAGGAGCAGCCCAGGGACTGGGTGGTATTAGGGAACCAATTTGTACTACCATTTTCTTTGTCTCATGGCCATTGCAGTGGGATGGCTAAAGGCAGCAGTCTGGTACCCAATCCACAGCTATTCTTTGCCAGTTTGCATATGGGAGAGAACAGTGAGTTTCTCTGAGGACTTCCTCCACCATACTATGACTCACGAGGACAGGATACTCAAGTATTATATCTTCACCTTAAGGCTTTATCGCTTGTGGCTGCATATGACAGTGAGTGTTGGGATTGTTACCTATTTCTCTCACAAGACCAGTAACTGTAGCAAGCTGGATGGATTAGCAAGTCTCTGGAGAGGATAATTTGAGCTGATGAACTGCTCGGCTTTGATCTTAGCAGGCTTTCCTCCCTCTCATGCAATATCAGTCTGTTTCCTTAAAGGATGCAAGCAGATATTTTGTCCTGTGGTCGTGGTAATATTCAGGAGAATGACAGGTGTGTCTGTGCTGAATTCATTTTCACTTCCCGCTTTTAATCTCTTGGCCTTTGGAGGCAGAGGTTTCCAGCACCCCAGTAAGCTGGGTGCTATCTTTTGCATGTGCTGGCTTCTTTTACTAGAAAAATAATAGAAAAAAAAAATTATGGAGATCATCTACTGTACCATTTCCTAACGGACAGTTCTCCCAAGTAAAGATTACCTTTACATTTGATGATTTACGTCCTGTCCCAACAGAGACCAAGGCTGGCTTAACTATGCTGAAGGTATCTTTTATTCAGAAAGCTTGCCCTTAAAGTCATGCATGAATAAAGGCAAAAGATAATGTAAGCAAATACAGAGTGATGCCTGAGATACATCAGTTGTGTTGATAGACACAACCGTGCTCCCAAATGTTGTTTCAGAATCTTATATATCCTTTATGTTCTGTGTGTCATTAAAAATAACTGTGGGTTCTCAATACTGCATAAATCAAAGTCAAATAACAGTGGTATGTACCTCAACTTCAGAGTCTAAAATCATATTTAGCAAATTGGTAGGTGTTTTAAGTATGTATGTACCAAGTAAGCAACCTAATCTACCTCATAAGAGCTGTGCCAAGGCAGGCAGTATGTTATAAAGGGATTTTAGCATCCATTTAGTGTGTACGAGCACAAAGTATCTTCCATTTTGCTTAAATGTGCCTAAACACCCAAGTTGAGCTGTCTAGATTTAAAATCTTAGAATGTAAAAAAGAAAGTCCTTAAAATCCATTTTTTGTCTTTTTACTTGGTTAGTTTATATCTCTGTACCTACATGTATGCATGCGAACTGTAATGCTGAACAAATCTCCTTTCCTAAGGAGCAACGATTAACTGTTGCAACGCAGCAATGAGTGGTACTGCTCCTGTTATGCCAAGCATGCGGAAAAGAAAGCCAGTACAAACAGCTCTCCACCTTTTGAGAAGTACTTCTTTACATTTTTCCATGTCAGGATAATGATTTTTCTCTAGCTGTTACTTTATATCTTACATAAGCCATTTTTAACTCAGATGCACTTTTAACTAGTGTAAGTCCAGGACAGTCAAATGTCAGCTGGAACATTGAAATGTTTGAGAATTTAGGCTAAGTAACTACAGAAGTAGAGGGCTGAAGGATCGGAAAGAGGAAAAATGGAGATATGGCTGCTATGGACAACAGAGCATTTTGGTCTAAAAAAATGATTATTCTGTAGAGGAAACTGCAGCTCTCATTTGCTAGACATTTTCTGTTGTTCACATCTTGCTAATGGTTACATGTTAAGAGATGCAGTTATTATTGAAGTCAGAATTAGTGTAAAGAAATGTAATTTGGCAGATGAAGTATGCAAGTCAACAGCATGATGGAAGAACAAAACAAAGGACTTGACAGAAAACAAGATCTGGCACTTTGGAGTACAGCACTTGGTAGGATTTTATAAAGTGACTGCATGCAGTGGAGTTAATCCTAAAAGAATGTATGCTCCCTGAAATTACAGATAGGGCAAAGGCCATTGAGGCGTACCTTGTGCATGCTCTGAGGAGACCTTATAATTTACCTAAAACTAAAAAACTTAAGAATTTGGGTATTGGCTAATTTGACAACCTCAGAAGCATAAAAAGTTTCTGTTCTAGCTTAAGTACAGCATGGAATTTAATTGTCTTGCTATCTCTTGTCACTCCTGCAGTTTCATTAGAAGCTGCGTACATGGATCTGCCTTTGATTCACTTCAAATGAGGTAAGACAGAAAGGCCGAGAAACCTAATAACTATCTGAATCTGAAATACCATGAATAATGTCCCCTGATCACCTATATCCTCAATTTTAACTGTGTTGAACAGATGGCTCCTGATTGGCAAGGATAATACACCCATAACCTTGAGCTCAGGCCAGTAATCATTTTTTAATTATAAAGAGCGAGTTTGCCTCTAGCAATTGCATCACCTTTCAGGGGTCTTTGCCTGGGCCACATTCAGCTCTCGTTGTTTAAAAAGCACTAGATGGTCAGTTACAGGTCAGGAACTGAATTTGGTTTCCATGAGCTCCTGCCATGTGTCTTCAGCCTAAATTACCTCACTACGGAGATAACTGTGAGTCCATCTCTGTTTTCTTTGTAGTTGTCCTGTCTAACATCACCACTCAGGTTTTTTGATTGTCAAGACAGGCCAGGGGGGATCTAAAATCATCCCAAGTGGGATCCTCAGGGAAACAAAGTCCTTGATGAGGACCTGAGGGCATCAGACAACTCTGGGTACAGATGTTTCCCCCATGGTGGGTGGATGGAGTCAGAGGCCGCGAATGTCTGTCCAGATCTTCTCAACATTAGCCCAGGAGAAGGGGAGCGCTTCACCTCAAAGAGAAATTTTTCTTCTATGGGATAGAAAAGCTGCGGCCACATCTGTGCAGAGAGAAGGGTTACACTGAAGTCCGGGTTGCTGTAGGACTGATCCTTGCCTCCTGTCTATGGGCACGAAAAGCAGCGCAGGCACAACTATAGGTATTTTTCTTGCAGTTTTAACTTTTATCTTTCCTGTACACTGCAGATCACACCAGAGTTTCTTGCAGACAATACATTTCTTGTGCACCACATACAGGGAATCGTGCACCAGAATATGAAATTATTACATTTCCTGACTTATGGTCAGTCATTTGTGCAATTATCCCAACACAATAGCACAGGGTCTTGAACAAAGCGAGGTAGGCCAGTTGCCTCAATTTGTAAGAAAATGGTTTGGAAACTCTGTCAGGTCTTGTCTGTGACTTGAAAGAATCAAAGAAACAGAGTATGATGTGTTTTAAAATTGACATAGTTGATAGTTCAGCTGGGAACAAAATAAAATTAATTTCTGTCCCAGTCTTACAGGGTTGTCAGCACATTTCCCAAACTAAATTTGAAGTCACCCCGTAAAGCTTATGCAGCTACATTAGTGACTAGCAGAGGAGAGAATAACACCCCTTTCTTATTAGGCATCTAAGGAAAGAGGTTAACAAATTTCTGGTTTGCTGACTGACTTTTCTCAATCAGTATGATTCCTCTTTTATAAAAAATTGAATCTTACTAACAATGTCTTGTTAGATTTTGTTACAAGAAGCAGCCTGGATGCAGAAAAATTACCGCGTAAAATTTTTGCTTCAGTAGCTAGAACACTGTGCAGGTATAAGACATCTGTGAAACTATTCCCAGGGTGGACCTTACAAAATGGCAACATTTTCTACAGCAGAGAAGTCAACACAGCCTTTGTAAGCAAACTGAAATTTCACCGGGAAATCTCTTTTCCCTTCCATCAACAATAAATGAGAGTGAATTTCACTTGAGTAATGTGGTTGTTTACAGCATAAACACCCATATGTAAGCAAATGTCCCTGCCTTCCCGTTATATTTAGGGAAGAGCTGATCAGTGGAGTTCAGGATGCAATTTACCTCACCCTAAGCCTCCTACATTTGGCCACCATTGACTCTGTTGACTTAGTTTTTGATTCACTGCTGGAGGATTGGACAATAGGTGTAACAAAGCTGGGACACGTAAGTTATGTCACCTATGTCCATATTTAGGGGGCCGGTTAGCTCAGTCAGTTGAGCGTGGCGCTAACAACGCTAAGGTCGTGGGTTCGAATCCCATTCGGTCCCCATGTGTTGCCTGATCTAGTCGAGAGGTGGCATCCCTGGCGGCAGGGAGGCTGGATTAAAATGATCTCTAAGGTCCCTTCCAGCTTAGGCCATTCTATGATTCTATGATTTCCTAACAGCATGGTGATAGGTATTTTGAACATATATAAAGAAATGGCATCTGCATCTGCCTGTCCTCAGATATAAACCTGGCATTCTCAGCTTGTTCCTGAACACCCTGTAGCTCTCCCAGGTTTGAGGAGGAGCTTTTGCGTGTGTCAGCTCCATTGCACAGTGACACCCCCCACCCCCACCCCAAGATCTGCTGTAAGTGCAAAGGTGTTTCAGACATAATTACAAAGTCCTGTAACGGGCTAAGGCAGGTTTATTTCCCTTTGCACTAAGAGTTTATTGGCTTCTGGGTGAGCTGTGGATGTAATTCTGAAAAGGTCAACAGCATAGCAGGGAAAGTGAATCACTTTTATAGCCAAATAACTGCTGACAGTGACCGTGGAATGATGCTTCCCATACATGAAGGAGGGTGGTGGCCCTGGAAGTGTTGCTGAGGCAGGGATTGATTCTGAATCCATCTTTGCAATAGTGGAGGGAAGCTGTGACTTTACAGTGCAAGCAAGGAAGGTAGAATGTGAAGGATGGAGAAAGTGGGCTACAGAAAGGTCCATAATATTTATAAATATGTAAAGGATGAGTGTCAGGAGGACGGAGCCAGGCTCTTTTCAGTGATGTCCAATTACAGGACAAGGGGCAATGGGTGCAAGCTGGAACATAGTAGGTTCCACAAAAATATTAGAAAAAACTTTTTCACTGTGAGGGTGACAGAGCCCTGGCACAGGCTGCCCAGGGAGGTTGTGGAGTCTCCTTCTCTGGAGACATTCAAAACCCGCCTGGACGTGTTCCTGTGTGACCTACTGTAGGTGATCCTGCTCTGGCAGGGGAGCTGGACTAGATGATCTTTCGAGGTCCCTTCCAACCCCTAACATGCTGTGATAAAGCTGCAGAGGCAGGCAGAAATCCCTCTTGAACTAGCCTGGAAGTACCACAGATGTAAATAGCTAAATGGAAACTGAAAGAGTTGTTGGAGAATAAATAACAGGTGTCTGCTTCAGTTGCCTGTTTTCCTCACACAGTCACTGAGCTTGCCTCTGGACATTGTCTGTGGCTAAAAGTGAATGGCAGGAGTTCAAAATCATTGTAACTTTACAGTAGATCCAAAGGATCCAATATTTTTTTTGTTTTTAATAATAAATTAATATTCAAGACTTCTTTATAAACAGTTAAAAAAGGTTAAATAAAAATAGAGGTGTGTTGCAACCATATTGCTAACAGGAGCAGCTTGTACTTTATACACAGTACAGTCCCATCACATTAGCAAATCTATTGACCTCTTAGATTCTTAGCTGTCATAACCACTGACCAACCATTTATTGATAGTCATTAATCATTTATTATCTCTGCCTGAATTGTTTCTAAATGTTCCAGTAATATAAATTGTTCTTTCTTTCAAAATTCAGTCATGCAGCTGAGCTTTACTTGCAGTGCTCTCTTTGCCCAGCATTTAATATGTTTAAAATCCCCACTGAGTAAAAATTTCTGTAGAAAATCATTAGAAGGAGAGTGTTCTTTACCACAATAATCCTCCATGCATTTATCTCTGTTAATTGAGCTACTTTTTGAGACAATGCAGTAATTATAGTTCATTCAGGAGCATCGAAGAACTTTGCTGTTATTTTACCCTGACATTTTCTCAGTCAATGTGAGGCCTCACCAGCTTAATTCTCTCTTGCCTCACAGGGCACAGGTGTTAGCTGGGTTGTCATGTCAGTGCTTGGAATCTGTGCCATAGGCATCACAATTTTTTTGGCACAGGATCATTTTGCACAATCCCTTCCCTCCATATAAGCCCAACCCAGAGTGACCACACTGAGCAACGTGAAAGCCACGGCTGGAAGCCTGCCCTGTGGTTGTGTGGCCCCTACCCTGGCCAGCACTGCTGTGTGTCAGAATAATAAAATAGGTGCAAAAAAAATGCTCCTACTATTTTTATCTTGTGATTTTTAAGATCTGAGATGGGTAACTGTATTAACAGGACCTATTCTGTTGTGAGACAGGATGAATAGTTTGAGTCATATAAGACAAATACAGTTCAGCCTGGATTTGCTTCTGTTGAAGGCAGTGTTTGGATCCCCATTGTTTTGGTTGGTGACCGGGCAAGGAGTCAGATTTAGCAAGTGCAGCATGTATGGCTTCCTCAGGTTGGAGGTGTTCTGTTTCATAGCTCAAAAATATTACAGATGAACATTAGCAAAACATGAAAATCACCTTAGTTGGAGTGCAGAAGCAGGATATGGGAATAAGAATTTACCTTATGAGCTTTCTGAAGCACTGAGCAAGTGAGTGGGCTTTCACAGTGATTAGTTTTCCAGGTCCATTAATTTATTTTTCTTTTCCTAAGTTATGGAATTCTGAATATAACGTCTTCTGGAGAAAAGCCATAGGTTTACTTATTAATGAATTACTTAATAACGAACTCTTAACCTGTCAATGCTGAATACCTTTAAAAGGTATTTGAGCAATGTGCATGCATGGAGGGAAGTTTACCAAATGTTTATTGGATGAGAGTTTTGAGGGAGAAAACAGATAAATTCAAGTAGTAACAAAATGATTTTCAAGGTGAATTAGGTAGAGGCCACAAAAGTCATATTTACCAGCATCACTGCAAGACATATCTCCAGTATCTGATGCTTTTCCTATTAACACAAAGGAAAGGCTCCAAAGAGGTGCTTGCAACTTCAGCTGGGATCTGCAGCTTGACTAAGGACAAAGATCACTAAAGGTTACTGTTTTCTAATGAGTTATAGGATATATGATGACCTGGCTCCTAAATGCTGAGATTAAGCATAGCTGGCAGTGGCGGTGAACCACAACTCCAGATGCAGGTGAGAAGGAGTGTTTGAATCTGGGTGTTGGCCTGGGCTGTTGTGACTGACTGGAAGAGTTCACTGTAGCCTAGTGATCCCCTCAGCAACGAAGTGAGGGACTGAGCAAGCACTCCATTACTACTGGTCTTTCTAACACCAGGATTATGCTCAGTATGAGGAAGTTGTGCTATGGCTTCTATTGTTCCCTACATACCCTTCTAGTGCTCATCCTGCACCTTTCAGTGATGTTTGCCTCTGTAGCATTAACTCCTTGTCCTTGGAGAAATACTGCAACTCCTCAAAGGAGAACGAGGTGCAGGCACAGCTGGGCCCCAGATCCTGTGAAGCCTCAGTGAACTGTTCTTTGGATAGGTGGATAAGCCATTTGTTTACAAAGGAGGATGGAGAAGCTTGCAGAGCTGTCATCCTGGCAGATGGGCCTGATCTCACACAGCTGCTATTGCTTTGTAAGTGAGGAGCTTTCAGCCCCATGGTAATTACATATTTCTTGAAATTACTTTGGGGTGGCTCTCAAATCTATTATCTTAAAGGACAAGTTCACACACAAGAAAAATAAGTTAAAGTAGTTTACAGTATGTGGAAGAAGGAACTGACCACTTGGGAAGATTGCAAGGTTGCTGTCAGAGTATGCAGGGATGAAATGAAGAAAGCCCAGGCCTCCTTGGAATTAAACCTGGCTAGGGACTTCAAGGTTAACAGGAAGGATTTCTTCAAGTATATCAGAGGCAAAAAGAAAACTAGAGAAAATGTGGACCCTATGTTGAATGAGGCAGGGGCCATGGGGAGAGACGATGAAAAGAAGGCAGAGTTACTGAATGCCTTCTTTGCTTCAGCCTTTACTGCTCAGGGCAGCCCTCAAAGGTCCCAGATTTTGGAGGTAACAGAGAAAGTCTGGAGGAAGGCTTTCACTTGGCTGAGAAGGATCAAGTTAGAGATCAGTTAAGTGAACTCGATGTCCACAAGTCCATGAGTCCTGATGGGTTCACCCATGAGTGCTGAGGCAGCTGGCTGAAGTCATTGCTGGGCCACCCTCCATCATCTTTGAAAGGTCTTGGAGAACATATGAGGTGCCAGAGGACTGCTAGAGGAAAGCAAATGTCACTCCAGTCTTCAAAAAAGGAAAAAAGGAAGATCTAGAAAACTACAGAACAGTCAGCCTCACCTCCATCTATGGAAAGATGATGGAACATCATCTCAAAGCATGTGGAGGAAAATAAGGTTATCAGAAATTGTCAACATGGATTCACCACAGGGAAATCATGTCTGACTAATCTGATAGCCTTCTATGATGGTATGAGTGAGTGGATAGATGTGGGAAGGGCAGTGGATGATATCTTTAGCAAGGCTTTCAACACTCTTCAACAGCATCCTCATAGGCAAGCCTAGGAGGTGTGGGTTAGATGAATGGACAGTGGGTTAGGTTGAAAATTGGATGAAAGATAGAGCTCAGAGGGTTATGATTAGTGGTACAGTCTAGCTGGAGGTCCATAACAAGTGGTGTTCCCTGGGTGTCAATATGGGGTCCAGTCCTGTTCAATATATTCATTGATGACCTGGATGAAAGGACAGAGAGTACCCTCAGCAAGATTGCTGTTGATACAAAACTGGAGAGTTGAGTAGACAGGAACCTTACGAAATTCAACAAGGGTAACTGCTGGATGTTGCACCTGGGGCGGAATAACCCCATGTATCAGTACAGGTTGAGGGCTGACCTGCTGGAGAGCAGCTCTGAGGTAAAAGACCTGGTAATCCTGGTGGACAACAGGATGACCATGAGCCAGCAATGTGCTCTTGTGGCCAAGAAGGCCAATGGCATCCTGGAGTGCATCAAGAAGAGTGTGGCCAGCAGGTCAAGGGAGATTGTCTGCCCCGTCTACTCTGCCCTGGTGAGGCCTCATCTGGAGTACTGTGTCCACTGCTAGCCTCCTTGGCTCGAGAAGGATGGGGAGCTGTTGGAGAGGGTAGAGCAAAGGTCTATGAAGATGATTAGGGGACTAGAACATCTCTCTTCAGAAGAAAGGCTGAGGGACTTCAGGCTTTTTAGTTTGTAGGAGACTGAGGGGAGATCTTATCACTGCTCATAAATACTTAAAGGGTAGGTGTCAGAGGGATGGGGCCAGTCTTTTTTCAGTGGTTCCTAGTGCCAAGACAAGAGGTCACGGGCACTAACTTGAACATTGGAAGTTCCATCTGAACGGAGGAGGAACTTTTTTACTTTGAGGGTGGCAGAGCACTGGAACAGGCTGCCCAGAGAGGTGGTGGAGTCTCTGTCTCTGGAGACATTCAAAACCTGCCTGGATGCCATCCTATGCAACCTGCCCTAGGTGAACCTGCTCTGGAAGGGGAAGCTTGGACTAGATGATCTCCAGAGGTCCCTTCCAACCCCTAACATTCTGTGAATCAGGCAATGGTGGAGGCTGAATCCAGTTCACTGAGCTTTTATAGTCATCCTGACCTCCAAAGAAATTCTCCATTTCCATTTCTGTCTGCTGAATTTGTTTAAGTGGAGGGGAACTTGGAAAGACTCTTTTTCTCTTTAGCCAGAAACAAGCTGAGCCCATCAATGCTTTGACAATAAAACCACACTTAGCAGTTGTTGTTGTTACCTGCCAGGCCATGAATCAGTTCTTTGCTTGCCACTCATTTCATCACAGAGCTGATGACTTTTGCCCACTCTGCTGTTACACGTTAGATACAATGGAGAGATCTGAAATTTACTGCTGAAATTTTCAAGGTGAATGTAGGTATGGTTTAATTAGTTTCTCTAGCTACTGCCCTCCTAAGCTGCATTCTGGACAGGACGCTGTTGAGATACCCTTCTGGATCCCACTTGGTAGCTCTTTACCCTTCACCTCTAAATAGTAATAGTGATATCGTTGAGAAAATTGTAACGGTGCATAGTAATTTTAAGCAGCTTTAAAAAATGTGTTTTCTAATCAGATACTAAGCAAAGGAACAAAAATAGTACTCTGAATCTGTGATGGTCTTGTAATTGTAGTGTTTTAGCTTAGAAATAAGAAAAAAAGCAACTCTAATGAAATCATTTTACTTCATTATACTTGGTAATTTGGCCTTTACAATTAAACAAAAAATGCAGAGTGGTATGTTTTGTACCTTTCCAGTATGAAAGATTAAATAAAGGCTTCGTGAATGTCTGTATGTAGCACTATAGTGAGTTTCTGCTTCTGAGCATCTCCCTGTGTTCAATCTGACAACTGAAAATATAATGGGCTCTGAAGCTGCCATTATGTTCCATCATGTCAATGATCCGTAGATTAAGAACTGGCACAAGTGTGCTGAAAAGCCCTAAAGGAGCTGTAATAGCCCATCTTGTCAGCAGTCAGATACTGTGGATTAAAATGGGACAGTGCTGAACCATGTGCACTCTATTCCAGTCCTGTGCTCTTTCACCTTTTTTAAGCTGAGAGGCTTGTCAACTTTTGAAAATATGATGCTCAGCAACTCTTGGTGAAAACTGAAAGTCTCTGTGTCGTAACAGCTTCTTCTGTGGGCCAGCTAGGGAGGAAGGTGATGGTATCTACATTGCAGATGTGTTTGGCCAAGATCCCTAAATCATTCCGTTGGCATAATATGTTCAACTCACCTTTCCTTGGTCAGATCACTGGGCTGTTGACTAATGGGGTGGCCAACGACAGTCCTTGCTTAGTCAGCCTGCCCAAGTGCAGCTATGCTATGCATGGAGTCTACTGGAGACACCTGCACATGTCCTGAAGCCCAAGATGATCTCCAGTGCTTGATCCAGGTTTGGTCTGTATGGAGCCAGTTCAAGTGTTTCTGTGTGGAGCTGCTGCAGTGAAGCCCTGCCAAGCACTCAGCAGCAGTGGTCCTCTTAGATGTAAGCTGTCTGCATTGCAGTCACTGTTTTCCCCAGAAGGCTAGCAGCATGGCACTGCGGGAGCGGGCTCTGTACATTGGTATGGTGGTGCACATTCACCTTCACAGTCCTTTGGGGCTGCAGGAACCTGGAGTGGCCAGTGGCTGTACAAAAAACAATTCAAGTCTTGCAGGGCTGGAGCTGAAAGCTAATGAGTTCTGCTGCACCCAGAGTGACTCCGTACAGAGGCAGATGGATGTCTTTGCAATTTGTGTCCATATCACCAATTCCTTCTGTTAACCCAGTTATCTGAACCCACTGTTATCCTGGATAAATGCAAGTTGGTCTCTAAGCTAATAACCTCTATGTCATGACATTTGCAAGACATTTTTAAACTTAACATAAGAAATGAGGTGAAATAGCAATTGCTCATTTAGTTTTTAATGGGATCCACTTTAGACTTTTGTGATGAGGTAACATTTACCTTTGGCCACTACTGACCTGGAGCAGATCAAGCCCAGTGACCTACATGGGAAAGCATCTATATCAGTTGCTGAGCATCTGAGCCAGACATTCCCTAGTGAAATGGAATTACAGTCGTTAATCCTACAAATAAATCCAGAAAAGCAGAATTTTATGACCAGGCTGGTACTTGTTGAATTCTGTGAAGTTTCTAGGAGCAAGGATTACAGTCAGGGCTTTCAGGAAGAATAGTTCATACATGTCAGCTAAATTCAGAATACTTAAGAACACTGTATGATCCAGATCTCAAGGCTTTTAGGTGCAGAAAGTCAGGACCATGCACTGCATTATCAAAGTTTGATCTTTGCCATTTATATCTTAGTAAAGGCTTAAATCCATCCTGTTTGGCCTAGTTCACAAGCTAATTTTGGTTTCTAGTCATGTCTTCTATTTGCTTGATTTACTCTTATGGATCTCCTCTCTCCCCTCAAGTTCATTGGGAAAATAATTTCATTCCAGAGTCACAGCAGTTACATTCATAATACCATCTCTTTTTTCTTTTATTTTCTGATTTGTGAGACACTATTAAACTAATGCTACCTCCATTAATCTGACGTCACTTAGACTGTCTGTATTCCTTGGAGAAGACAAAAGTTAACTAAGAGTTCTATCATAACTATATTTTTCCTCATACGAATAGGCATGAACTTCAAGATCTGAAAGGATCCTCCAAAGCATATTACAGAGGGAGAGAGAGATCTTTTTTCAGGGGGAAACCCAAGCCACCTTAGTGATCTGTGCCACTCCTTCAGGTTAAGATGTTTGCCTATTATTTCCAGTCAAAAAAATTCTGACCAGCTTTAGATCTCCTTTTGTATTTTTCTGATAGATAGCATCTATTTTTTTTTCTTTTCCTTCTTATGGCCCTCAGTTAGTTCCAGAATGTCTTAGAAACCATTCCCTTCACTTCTCTCAATCATAATCATGTGGGAATTACATAAGAGAGGTAACTATGGTTATAAAAAGAGACCTTAACTCTGAAAGAAGGAATTGTATACAGTTTTCAGTACAATAGCATTGAAAGAGGCCTTAGTTTTTACACACAATCATTTACTGCTATACTTTAGACTCCAAATCATAATCACGCTACATGTTTTTGCCTCTTCCGTAAGACCATGTCAGAGCTAATGTCATCAAATTGTTACCAATTTCATAGCCTGAAATGTTCATGGTCAATATTTATGGATGGGGACTTTTTTGGTTGGTTGGTTGTTTCTTTTATCATTGGGAGATGATCCGTTAACCTAAACAGCTTATTTTTCTTCTCTGTGTTTCTACTTGAATCATTATTTTAATCTTTTTTGTTTGGGGGGATTGATGGTTTCCGGTATCAAAAAATGCAGGTTCTGCCATGTTGATGTTCATAGCTTTCTGAGATAAGGCATGTAGGTAGGAAATGCCAGGACTGCAACGTCAATGCCAGCAAATGGTTCTGAAATACTCTGGCCTTCTGTATTGGGTACACATCTCCATCTCTGTGCAGTCTAAAAATTCACTGTCTTTAATGTCTTTGTCCCCACACAAACCTCATGTCCCCAGAACGGGTGACAAGATGCATTGTCCACACATTGCAGATGGGAAATCAAGATGAGATCTCAAGACACAGAGGGAGTCCCTGGTGGACCAGGCAGCCTTGGCACACAAAGGCCCTGGCTGCTGGAATATCCTCCCTCCTTTCTGAAGGTTTCATAGTTGCTTAAGGGATTTGATTCTCAGTCCTCATTAAATTAAATAGGATGAGGGCATCCAGATATCTGAAGTTGCTCTGAAAATCTCAGCTGTAAAAGACAGCTTATTAGGCCATTTCCCCCATATCTTACAAGCAGAAAAAGAAGAGCCATTGTGAGTGAAAGAGAGAGACCAGTACATCATAATAAATAAGAGAAATGGCTACTACTTTGTAATTCAATTGTAACTTCGTATTAAATTTAATAATGCATATACTTTAACTTCATTTTGCTCTTATTAAGAGAAAAGAAATTGGCCCAGGCAAGCAAGCAAATAATTAAATAGAAATATTAAAAAATGTATGAACAGTATAGAGCTTAAATGTGTATCACTTTTATAGTGGCAGACGTGGTTTAGAAGCTGAGTCCCTAAAAATTAAGCATTCTTCAGGCTTTTGCAAGCTCTCTAGGAATTCTAGCATTAGAAATGAGTTTTAACGGTGCCGGTATCTCTAGGGACACAAGGTTACTTATTATTTTACGGTCCCCAGCATGGGCCTTATTAAACACAGGAACACTGAGGGAAAGTCCGCACTTAAGTGACAGAAAAGGCTGCGGTGTAGCACTGGCAATACCTGAGCTGCCTTTAAATTATCTACTTGGGATTTCGGCACTCCAGTTCTTAGCAGGCTGAGGGAAGACATGCTGTTTTCCAACAAATACGGGTAGCTGATCTAGTAAATTTAAAACACAACAAGAATCACTACAGTGCCCTGCAGTGATTGCCCAGTGGACCAGCCCTAGCCAAGGAGAAGAGGTCCAACATTAGGTTGTGAAAACAGAGATGTCACAAAAACCACTGAGCCAAATTCCAAAGCTCTCTAAGGGCCTCTGTGCTACAAGAAATTTGCCTGAAGAGCTTGAAGTGAAGCCAATGAAGCTGATTTCAGCCAGTTGTGTCTTTATAAATACATCCAAACCTGACCTCTTTGAGGCCTCCTCGCATTCATTGCCCGAAGATTTTCCAAACTCCACAAATCTTTTTCCACAGAGATGTTCCAGAAGGTTTTCTGTCCCCACACTGGATGGAGAGAACAGACAAGAAGAGGACAGGGCACATTTAAATACATGGAGAGAAATACCTGCTTAATTTGTCTGACCTCTCACTTATATTCCTGTTTAAAGCTTTCTTACTCTTTCAACAAAATCCATTTGCAGTAGGTAAACATTATCTAGTTGTTCCAGATCAAATTACTGCAAAGTCTTGACATTGAAATGGTCAGAATTATCCTATTAAGGAGAACTGAACATTATTTTTTTTAATAGACCTAAATCATCTTTTATATTAAGAGCACAACAAGTGCTATTGCAAGGCCAGGCACACAGGCAAGCTACAGGTGAGGAAACCTTTGTTTTTTCAGTGTTATCTCTGCAAAAGCTGTTCACTTGGATAGCTGAAATAAACTTTACAGTATCAGTATTCCTCTCTGTTTCCCTTCCTTTGCTGGGAAACTTTACATTACATACCCATTCTACCTTCTGATTTCAAGTCCATGTGGGAAAGGACATCCTTCTGAAACTTCCCCAAACCTGACCCTTTCTGCTTTAGAATAACCTCAGTTCTGCTGCCAGTGACCCCACATGGTGCACAAACACTTGGGCTTTGCTGTGTAAGCTTTAGCTTTGAGTCTTGTTTTCCTAAGTGTCATTATTTGTAGGCACACCCATGCTCATCAGTATCTGGAGGTATTCCTTTGTGACATAAAAAGGCTAGGAGGTTTTATTTTAATTGCCAGGAAGCAGGAGCACTAGAAATTAATAATACTGGGTTTTAGTGTTGCTACTAAATTGGGGAAGACAGAGTGATTAAAGGCAGCCCATGCAAACACCAGAAGGAAGTTAGGCAAACAAAGCGTACAAAAAAGACAAACTCCGTGCTTTTAGGGAATCTCCACAGCAGACAGGGAAGAGCGAAAGTATTGATCAAACTAAATGCTACACAAAGGAGAAGAAAAATGGTGTAAGGTCAGAGCACTGAAAGTGAAATACGTGGCTGTGAAAAAGACTTGCTCAGCAAGTGGAGCAAGAGGACTAGCAGAGGTGCAGATGTCTTTCAACAAGGAGAAAGCTGAGAAGCTGTCGTGCTGATGCCAGAGCCAGGCTGTACTGTGCATTGTGTTATACAGCTGAAAGATGGATTAGATTACAAAAGAAAATATGTGTCATATTTGCTAATGACAGTGACAGACTGCAAGCTAACCACTGACAAAGGGGTGAGTCCAGTTTTGAAGTCTCAAGGCAGAAGTGGCAGCATGGGCCCGGCAAATGATCCAAGAGATTGTTGTTGTGAGTATGAGCGAAGTTAAAAGCCTTCACAGCCCTTTGTCCTGCTGGGTGTGATATCATTTCCCTTAGTGACATTGTGCTTTATGGCCGTAGGATGCCTCGTTTTGACTAGATGTTTGCTACCAAGCACAGAAGTGCTGGGAATAAAACATAATCTTTGATTTAGTGTCAATCTCTACAGATCACTTTGGATTTCCAAACAGGTGAACATTATCCATGGCAATAAACGGCATAAGCCTGAAATAAAACATGACATGACTTCATTTCAGACTCAGTCTTGCAATGGGGACGAACTGTATAAGAATGACAACTGAAGGCAAAGAATGAAACATAAAGCCATAACGGCTCCTGCATTTCACAGCCCAGCAAGCAGGACACAGGGAAATCCTTTTTAGAAATCACAGCAGGAACAATATTTTCCTGTACTTTTCTCACCCCGTTGAGAAAATCAGGGCAACCAATTTGCATTGGCAATGTGCCTTGTGACTACCTAGGCCTGTGGTTGGCTCAGAATGTCGGGGGGTTTGAAAGGTTCTGCAGAAAAGCCAGTATGTAACTGGACAAAGAGTCAGATTTTACCCTCCCTGGAACAAATGGGACTCTTACTATTTGTCTAAGAGGGTTTTGGATTAAGGCAAAGGATATTAATTTGTCTCAGTACCTTTGGAAACTGTTACCAACAGGGATCTCTGTGAAAAATTTTTTGGGGATTCAGGTACTTTCCTTTCAAAGTGAAGCAGACGGGAATGAGTAGTTACAGAAACATCTATAGTAGCAGAAGTCAGCTAGGTGCATATAAATGTAAGAAGCTAAAACTCTATCACTGAAATGTTTCCGTCTTTATAGTATCACCACTACAGATCTAAATACATGGTAATTGCATAATGTATGCTTGGTCTGTTGATTGAATATACTTCTTTACACGCTGTGAGACTGCTGTAGAACAAAGTGTCAGGTCTGATCTTTTGAACTTGCATGCTTATTTACTGAAGAAACTAGCAGTTTTACTATTAAGGAGTATTTTTTTCTTTAGTTTGTGACATTATGAATCCAACTTCCTCCATGAATGTTGCATTTTACATTTTAAAATAGGGCAATATTTGAAAAGTTTATGCTTTATTAACATTAAAGGATATGTTATCAAGAGACATATACAGATGTATTCATGGGAGAATTAGCGTTATATTTGTATAGTATTTTTTTGCTATGGATTCTAGGAGTTAAAATGAAGGCCAGAATGTTTCTGGTTTCACCTGTAAAACTTACACATAAGTTACTGAGCTTTGAAAAAATGCACTCAAATTAAAAAGTGCACTGGAAACAAAAGTTCTGAGTTTTGGGAAGTGGCTTTTATTTTTTTATTTATTTTATTTTACTTTTTACTTTTCATAAGAGCAGCTTGCCAAAATGGAAAGTGTCTAAAAGAAAAGTACCAACAGCCATCTCGGATGACTTAAAGATAGTTCCTCACCACGACGTTCAGAGAACTCTGTGATGACGTTCGTCGCCTTGGCAGTTCTGGAAGTAGCAAGATCTGAAATCTATGTGTCCGGTAGCTGTGCCAGTTCATGGTGACATACATCAAAAGCTTGCTGAAGTCAGAATGGTCTGTTGTTCAGCCATTTATATGCTCTTTGCAAATTTCTTCCTTACTGTTTTGTTCCGGTCTAGACTAACTTTACCTGTTCTGAATGTACTGGTTAAACGTGAGCCTGATTCACAGCCTCAGCAGATCTTATTTTCCTATTTCCAGTATTTTCTACTCTCTTAGATATTGTTTTCTTTGGCTTTTCATTGACTTGCCCTGCTGTTTGTTCTCACTGGTAACATGGCAGATAATGCTTTTGTCAGGTGCAGCTTTATATTAAATCGTCTCTGTATTTACATTGGCTTTCACCAGCACAAGCCAGGAGCAGGACTGTGAGTCTGACCTACACTTTCTCACTGAGTCCCTGCCCCACTGGTGCAAAACAGTGCACAAGTACTTTTTAACAGCAAGCTCTGATCCTACTCTTTCAGTTCTCTTTCAGTTTGTGCTTCTCCACAAACTACAGACTTTAATTTCCCAAGTGAAATGACGGGGGCATCCCCCTTCATCCCTACAAACACGTGGGGCTGTCATAGTCCTGTTCCTGCTTCTCTGCAATGAATGCTGTAGGTGGTCGTGTTGTTCAGTTTTTTTCATCTATTTTAATAATTTCCTTGACTGAAGATCTATTTTATGCTGGGACTAACAGAAGAGCCAGATCCGGAGGTCTTAGATTGTGCTGTAACTTGCCTCTTCCTTCCTATAAGAAGGGGTAAAAAAAGACAGAATTGCAGATAGCAGAGCCCTTAAATAATGCAAAGAATTATTATATTTTCTGTTCTAGATGTTAAAGGGAAATAGCATCACGTGATTTTGAAATAACGACTTGGTTTAGCAGTTAATGAAACACCGAGATTGCAGCATTTACACTTGTGATATTCCGATAAACACCCTATCTTCCTCCTCACACATAGCTGGATCCACAGCCCTTTTCACAACCATAATACTGGGTAAACTTTATTAATCATCATCATTGCTTCCAAATAAGACTCCCATCAAAGCTATATGGCATTGTAGTGTTTAGGAAAAGCAATCCAACAATTATTCCTATAGCAAATATCTGTATTAATTTTTTTTTTTTTTCCGCATGAGGGATTCTGTAAGGAAAACTTGGTGATCACAGAAATCCCAAATTCTGCTCTCAGCAATCGTTAAATCTGTCATTGCCTTGCTCTATTTCAGGCACAATCGGACAAGGACCTATACAAGTCGCTGGATACTGTATTGTCCTTTCTAGCAGAATGGGGTTACCAAGACAAATCAATACAAGGAGGTCCTGGTGGAGATCAGGAACGCTGAGTATTAGCATCTGTGTAGTTCTAAGGAGGTGAAAAATGTTTCAGGTCCAAATGTGAGAGGACTGAGGGATGATGTAAAAATTGTGAATGTCAGTGTTACATTCTTTGTCTTCTGTAAACCAGAAAAAAACATTAAGAAACTGTATTAAATAGGTTACAGCACTTTCACCTGTTGACAGCTTACATTCAAATGTAATGCAGTTTAGATTAAAAAAGAAATGTTTGACAAGTTCATTCCAGTACTTGGATGAACAGTGAAAGGGTGCTTCTGCCATACTTATTTCTTTGCATGCAGTGTGGTTTCTAAGAAATAATCTATACAGAAAGCAATTGAAACTGGAAATATCTACATTAAACTGGTAAACAATGCCATCCCAAATCAAGCCATTTGCAGGCTGTGGGAGTTATATTTCAGGATGGCATGAAGGGCAGTGTTCTTGGATTTCATTTCTGCTGTATGGTTACATGTCGCTGTGGGAACTGGACTGAGCATCCTGGCTGGACCTCATGCTGCACATTCAGAGCAGTGGGTACTCAAATAGAATCATAGAGTCATAGAATTGTCAGGGTTGGAAGGGACCTTAAAGATCATGTAGTTCCAACCCCCCCTGCCATGGGCAGGGACATCCCCACTAGATCAGGCTGCTCAGAGCCCCATCCAGGCTGGCCTTAAAAACTTCCAGGGATGGGGCTTCCATCCCCTCTCTGGGAAACCTGTGCCAGTGTCTCACCACCCTCATGGTGAAGAACTTCTTCCTAACATCCGATCTAAACCGATCCATCTCTAGCTTCAATCCATTCCCTCTACTCCTATCACTACCCGACATCCTAAAAAGTCCCTCACAAGCTTTCTTGTAGCCCCCTTGAGATACTGGAAGGCCACAACATGGTCTTCTTGGAGCCTTGTTTTCTGCAGACTGAACAGCCCCAACTCTCTCAGTCTGTCTTCATAGGAGAGGTGCTCCAGCACTCTGAGCATCCTCGTGGCCCTGCATCAGTTGAGAAAAAGATTGGAAATCCAAAATACTGGTGGGTTAGAGTGGATTTTGTCAGGGATGTAGGATCTGCTCAGGCTATTTTTCACTGTTTAAGTATGCAGCATTGAGCAATTCGACTGTCAATTTAAATTAGCCATTTTATGGGGATTTGGGGGACATTTAGCTGGAAATGAACACACATATGAAAAATCTACAGTGATATTTGCAAATATTGAGCCCTGTGCCAACAATGATCCAAACGGAAATCAAGGCACTTAGATTAACCAAGAGAATCCTTCACAGTGATACGATGTAATAGCTGCTCACATGAGGAGCTTTCTAAGGTACATGTTGCAGTTCTGATTTCTAAAGTGTTTCTGGAGTTTATCAGATGAGGAACAACTGACTTGTGCTTTAAAAACCTGTCAGCATGAGCTAATTTAGAAGTAAACTAATTTTCTTTTAAAATATATTTATTATGGAAAAGAAAAAAATAGGGAAAAAAAAAAAAAGAGTGATTGTATTCATACAATTCATATTGCATAAATAAGGTGAAATCTTACAGTCATGTATCTATAATTTAAATGATCTTACAGTCAAATTGGCATCCTGCCAATTTGGCTCTGAAAATAGAATGTCAAAGCGGATATTAGGTAAAAGAAATGAATCATTAGTCATTACCTCACTGATTTCTTTGTAATTGCATTCAGTTTTCGAAACTATGACAGCTGAGAAGGCAAAACCCCATCCTGAGGTACATCAAACACTATATAACCAGCTGGTCAATGAGGTGATTGTCCCACTGTGTTCAGCGCTGGTGTGGCCTCACCTCATGCACTGCAAAGGTCTTTGAATGCACCCAGAGGAGGGCGACAAAGCTGGTGACAGGGCTGGAAGGCATGTCCTGTGAGGAGCAGCTAAAAACTCTGGGTTTGTCTAGCTTGGAGAAAAGGAGGCTGAGGGGCCGCCTCATTGTTCTCTACAGCTTCCCAAGGAGGGGAAGTGGAGAGAGAGGTGCTGGGATCCAGTGATAGGACACTGGAGCACTGGCACAGGCTGCCCAGGGAGGTTGTGGAGTCTTCTTCTCTGGAGACTTTCAAAATCCACCTGGACATGTTCCTGTGTGGCCTATTGTTGGTGATCCTGCTCTGGCAGAGGGGCTGGACTAGATGATCTTTTGAGGTCCCTTCCAACCCCTAACTTCTGTGATTCATTGTGTGATTCTGTGACGTGTGGGAATGGTTCAAAGATGTGCTAGAGGAGGTGTAGACTGGACATCAGGAAGCATTTGTTTACTGACAGGGTGATCAAACACTGGAACAGGCTTCCTAGAGAGGTGGTCAATGCCTCAGACCTGTCAGTGTTTAGGAGGCATTTGGACAGTGCCCTTAATAATCTGCTTTAGCTTTTGGTCAGCCCTGAAGTGGTCAGATGCTTGGACTAGATTACCATTGTAGATCAATTCCAACTGGAATAGTTTATTCTATTCTATTCTATTCTATTCTATTCTATTCTATTCTATTCTATTCTATTCTATTCCATGCCATTCCATTCCATTCCATGCCATTCCATTCCATTCCACTCCACTCCACTCCACTCCACTCCAAATAACTGCTATTACAGAAAAAGAGCTCACAGCTGGACAGCCAAAATGAACACTTCTCTTAAATTCCTGAGTTTGCTTCTCTTTCAGCTGTTTTTCATATGAATGTCTTTCCACCTGGAAAGTGTTGACTCTAGGTTGGAAGCTCAAAGCCCACAGCAAGGACATTTTTTTTAAGGTGGAGCAGCATTTGAATATAAATTGCTCACAATCCCTAGAGTTAATAGCCTTATTCATCCTGTAACCGTTTTGGCTGTAATATCAGAGACATTACGATGTGATGCATAACATTCAGCCTGCAATACTAATGGGCACCAATATACTGCCCAAGTAATATTTCTCTTTTGTAGCAGTGTTAATAAGCAACTGTGGAAGCTAAAAACTGCAAGAGTGTAAGTTACAACTGTGAAATCTTCCAGGGAGGGGTTTGAAATGACCGTAACAGTTGTACAAACTATTAGTCATTTCTATAAGCAGGGAGAAAAAAGTAAATCCCGATCATGATGATATGTACTGAAGATAAAAATAAAGTCAGTCTTGGGAGTGACTGTTAACCTCTGAATTATTGGTAACAGGTTTACCTGGTGAGTTTATCTATCTGGTGAGTCAGAAGACTGAGAAAAACAAATTTTTAGGGAAAGGATATAACATATTTTGAATGCCTACTGTTTTATTGACAGCAAATTCCAGCCTTTCTAGGGCTGAGAGGCAGATAAGGCTGAGGTTCCGTTTGTGCAGTAGAGGCTGCTGAGCTGGCTCATCCCTGGAGTTAGCATCCGGAAAAGCGGCAGCTCCTGCCTTTCTCTGCAGCAGTGTTGCTAGGCAGTTGCTAAGGCTGCTTTTGCTCCAAGCTAGATGATCTGTCTGTTTTCTGCTCTAAACTGTGGGATTTAGGGATGGATTATTCTCCTCAGCCTGAGTAGTTAGACCTGGCTACTCCTTGCTGATGTGCAGAAGGATACCTCATTGCTGTGCCCTCATACTGCTCAGCTCTAACACCTCAGCTGGTAGCTTGGATTAGAGCCAGACTGCAGTAGGAGACACCCAGGGCTACAAGGAGGGATTTTCCTTTAGGATTTAACTCCTCAGGATGAAGACTGGGAGTTCTTCCTCTGAGCATAGCTGTCACAGGTCAGCATCACAGTCCAAACATCAGTGTCACGCAAGCATGATGGATTATTCTGCCTGAGTCTTCCTGGGGGTTATAGCTGATTGTGTTCTCTAATGGTTTATCTGTTTTTTTCTAGTTGTACCGAATGCAGTTTTTCCTTAAGTAAGGAGAAGAGTCTGTTATGCCACCTATATATTCCTTTAGTGACTAACAGCATTTTCTGCAAAGAATTTAGAGTGGGATCAGGGTGGTCAGATCTCCCATGTTCAACCACAGTCGACAGAACTCGCTTTTTCTGTTGCCAAGGCATTTCCCTGAACTTGCATCTGCCTTACATAGGGACAAATGAAATATGTGGAACACACACACATCTCTTAGTCCTGAAGTCCCAGGAACAGTTTTGATAAACTTTAATCTGGTAAATTGGATTCGAGAGATCTGGGATTAATTCTCAGTTCAGCTGCTGCCAGTTCTTTTGCTGGATGTCTATCAAATGAGCCTGTCGTGCAACAGTTCTGTGCACTCTCAGGTAACTCATTTAATCCACTTTATGATTTGGTTCCTCCTCAGCAAAATAAGGGTAATGCCTTCTTACCTACCTTGGTAGAGGAACCAAAAAACATTACTCAATACAAAGCATTCAGATGTTTAGAGAGCTGGGATACACTGAGGAGTGTCTCTGTAATTTTTTTTCTTATTTAGTACAGTGGTATTTTCTAAGGTAGTGATCAGTTTTCAAGTTTTATACAAGAAGAAATAGTTCATATGGCCAAATCATTCTTTATCATGGCAGTTCTTTATAGTCACTTTCTAGGAAGTCTGGTTTTACAGAGTTTTCTCTGTTCCATCTCTTAATGTAGTTGATGTCCTCCTGGGTGATTCATCACTTCTTCTCACTCCAAGTTTTCAGAATGGTTTTCCTTTCCCCAGTGAATTACTATGATCTCTGTGATAGCTGAGAAGACAAAACAAAGCAGAGATGCTTCCTCTGTACCTCCAGCCATGAATTTGCGATTTTCCCTTTCCCTGTGATTGCTATAGAATTTGATTGACTTAAAGTAAGCAGAAAGTAAGATCAAGAACTTATGTTAAATGAAGTGAAATGAGGTTTCACAAAATTAGTGCAGGGGTTTTTGACAGATATATGTAGGCTTTTTGCATCTGGACATTATTTATTTCGATTTTAAAATGTTTCCTTCACTGAACTCATTGCAGTTACTTTACTGAGCTGCTTTAAGCTTGTGAAAGAGCTGCCTGGCAGAGCTCAAGGTTGCAGCTTCCTATCTCCAAAACATGTGACCAGCCCAGAAGGGACCTGGGGGGGATGCCTTGACAGTCTTTTTGCCTGAAGGAAAACTTAGCATCACAGAAACTATGTTTGACTGGCCCTCACAAGCTTCCAGTGATGGAGGTGGTAATTGCCTGTTAAATAGATATTCCTGGTAGTGGACATCCCTGGTGATACACTGATGTTGCTTACTGTCATGCTCTCTGTCATAACATCACCAGCATATCTCCACCAAAATAATCTCTCCTTTGGTTTTATGCAGGCAAAAAACAACATACCTGGGTATTAGGCCAGGGGCTTATATGCTGTGATGGCTAGAAATAGCATTAAATAGATTTAATGAGGACAGCAGTAGCCTTAATTTACAGGATTATTAGCCAGTAATGGCTTTTTAGCACTTGCTGTTGTAGAATAAGTTTATAAGCAAGTACTCAAGAAGGAAATACCAGAGGGATGTGTCTTTGGGACATATTGTATTGATGGGTACATACCAGGTAAACTTAATGTAAACTGCTCCTGCTGTTGGACTCTGGATCACCAGATGTGACAGAAGAATAAGTTTCTTTGCTCCTGCCTCACAGGTGAGAGTTGTTCCTTCTGCCAACTCCCTGCCAAAGGCTTTTCTGAAGTGGAAGTTTTCTTTTCTTAGCTTTGTCTCCCCATCCCAGTCACATCTCTCTCCAAAGGTGTGTCACGTGTATCTGTACCAGATTCCATGCTCACCCTACAGACACATTCTTTGCTAAGTTGTTTTAGGGGATTTGCATCTTTGGAGTAAACTACTTGCATTGGGATTGCTTTGGAAAGTATAGGCTTATTACAGAAGGTGGTCTGAAAAGAGTTCTTGTGAAATTACAGGTAAATGAGGAGAAAGCTATAAAAATATACATGTGTGTGTAAAGACTGAAGAAAGGGAGTGATTCAGGGGGTGGAAGAAGGGGGAAATAAGGGAGTAATCAAGTGCCACTGAGAAATATTGAATTTAAATGGAGTGTTGATTACACCAGAGTAGTTCAACAAAAGCAAGTCTGCTAATCACAAGCAGCTTGTATCTGACGAAATATGAGATAGTGAATGACTTTGTTCCTTGCCTGTTCAGCCAGAATTTATTCTGTCTAAATTAAAGCATATAAGGTGTGTGCAGTAAGAACTATTTTGCTTTATGCTCTTTATATTTGTCAGAGGAGAGATCAAGGCACCTCTAGAGAGTGGAAGAATGGGCAAAAAAGTAGGAAAACTTCTCGCTAAATGAGCAGAATGTTCCCCACAAGGCACTTCTCTCCATTTACTGTTAGAAGAGCTTAGGAAAACTACTAATTTTGGAGTCAACCTAACAGGAAACAGCCAGTTTACAGTTTAGTATGCCCCATCACTGTTGTACCTCAAATCCTTACCCATCAAATATGCCTTTTCCTCATGAGAGAGGAAAATTTTGCTAAAGCTCTTCTCCAGCAAGGTGATTTGAGCAGGTGAAGGATGATTCAGCAAAGCACTTAATTACGTATCTCAGCCTATCCCTGATTAGCAGACATCTTAAATTCTTGTACAATACTAAGAATATCCTTGAAGTTTACTCAGACAAAAACTAATGAGTATGCTTAGTGGAAAGTAGGTTAAGTTAAGCTTCAAAAGCAGGCTGTGCAACTCACCAAAGGCACACACATCTCTGGTAAAACCAAAAGCTGAACCTATAGCAGCAAAAATTCTTCTTTATTCTGTAATCACTGAACTACCTTTCCTAAGTAAGCAAGCTTCACCCCCTTTTCTCTTCTACTGTATGGAAGTGAGTTTTCTCTATGTCCCTGATACTGGAGCATTGTTCTCTGCATATTAGTGTGTGTTTTGTGATAAAGGATGTTTTGAAATGTAGAAGCTTGAAATATCTTTGGGAATCTGTTTCTCTTCACTGAGCTTTATTGGACTTCACTGCCTTGTGTTTCACTCTGAGAACGGCTGACTCTCTTTTTCCCAGGCTTGTGGAGTTCACTTTTCAAGTGTGGGGAGGTCAGTGTCATTGGCTTTTTTCCACCTCTGCGTGCCTGAGTTTCTGCAGGAGAGAACATAAATTGGTAATAGTGAATATTGCTCAATATCTTCTGGTGTTCTGATGGATGACAGTATCCTTGCTCTGTGTCTCTTGGTACAGCAAAACACTTCAGCTGAAGTGGTTTTGAAAATCTATTTTGTCTGCTTGAATACACAAGCTTTGTGGTAATGAACAGCCTTCATACCAAGGTCAAGTCAGAATAATTGTAACCAAGCAGATTTGTTACTGAAAACAGAGCTGTATTGTTTGAAAAGGGAATAAGAGTCTGGGTTATCCTGTGCTCCTGCTAGTTCTGTTTTTTGCTGAGAGCTTGTAGGAAACTTGGACGGAGGGAGATTTCATCCTTCTTTTGCTCTTCACATTGCCCAGTGTCAGGGGCATAGTGTGGGTCTTATCATGGCAAAGTCCTGCCATTATCCAGATATACATACCCTGTAGCTGGATCCTGCCCAGTGCTAGGAATAGTCCCCAGTCAGCTGAGTCTCAGCCAGCTTGTATTTTATTTATGACGTTTATTTTGTTCCAAACCCATACAGTAGGTGGTTGCCTGTGACAGGTAGTAAGGATATCCTCCACCTTTGGACTTCCAAACTGGAACATCACTTGATTTCACTGAAAAAAGTAATTGTCACCTTTTTGTGAAACAGCAGAGATTGGCTATGATAAGAGCTGAGATGACGGCCAGAACCACACTGATATTCCTACAGGTGCTTGTTCCAGAGTTTTATTCATGCAGCCTGGGTTAAGCTGACTCTCAGACATGTGATCTTACAGGAAATCATCTCCATTTTGGATGATCAAAAGCTTTCCTTTTTCCTCTTTTGTTTACATCTGTAGTTTGGAATATAATCCACTATCCATGAAGAACAAGGTATTTTCACCTGAATGCTTTTGTGATTGAAGGAATGAAGTACTCGACCTCTCCCGTTCTCTTCTGCTACATTGTGTAGTTCTGGTGACTTTTGATCCTTTGTACTTTTACATTTTTACAGTGTATAAAGATGACTAGTGGAGCTGAGGTTTTGCAGGTACTTCTGGACAAAATGTCTCCATAGTTACCTGCAGTTGCGAAGACTGAGCAGAGGCCTAGCTGATCTCATCCATCCTGTGTTCCTGGTATACCTATATATATATACAAGCAAAGAAGCGTAGAGTTATTTTCTGAAGTCTCTCTGAACATACTTGCTTAAACTCTACTAATCCAGCCTCAACCTTCATTTCTGACTATACGTATCATTCTTACATCTGTTTTATATAACTGTGTGGCATTGTTGTCATTGTCCTTCATGATGTGTTGTACAAATGAATTCCTGATAGATTTTTAAACAGTGCAGCCCTTTGACCTGGACAGAAAAAGTGTGGGTAGAATCCTAACATCGTACAAGGTATTCCTTGGATTATTTGTAATAAATCACTACATAGTGCTAGTTATCACGGCGTTAGTTGCCCAGTAAAACCATCCATGGTTAGGTTATTCTACTAACAGGGTTTTAAGACCAGAGATGTTTCCCAAATAATTTCATTAGAACACTTAATGAAATGAGACAATCTGCTGGGAAAACAAAGAACACTGCTCCCGATATCTGTGTACCATGAGTGAGTCTGCATCTGAAATAGATCCTAATCACCCAGCATGACTAGAAAATGTTTATAACTCTCTTTTTCAGGGTAGCAAGTGTGCTTACAGACTTCTTAGCAACTTTGCAGTCTGTTCCTTCTTTCTGACCCATATGGTATGTTCTTTGCTGAGTCCCACAGGCTGTGCTGAAGGAGAGGCTAAAGAATGGTCAGGGATTGTCTGTTGGGACACAGGTGACACATGAAGCTCCATGTGTTGTCTGGCACTTATGTGCAAATCTAATGCTGTGTAACATACTGGTGATAATCTCTGTTGGTTTCTTTCCTTGAACTTTAGTGAGGCCCACCATAAGGAACACTATCTCAATATATTTCTGTCTTTCCTACTTTAACTCCCAGTTCTGAAGGTGATTTTTAGGTAGGGAAGGATGTGCATCTTGCAGAAGCCTATGCTGTTCTTCTCCCCTTTTTTCTCCTTTTTATTTGATTGTTTATTTGAGGAAAGATAATTCCTAACTGATTCAAAGCAGACCCAAACTCGCAGAGGAGGGGTAAGGGGTTAGAAATGCAAATTAGAATTTATCCACAGAGAAAGACAACAGATGAATTTCAGGGTCTACCTCAAATGAAGTAAGTGAACCTCAGAAATACTATAAAATTAAATTACTATAAAATTCCTTAAGGCTTGATCATCTAATTAAAAGGACATTATCTGGTGGTATATTGTTCCATTACCTTGTAAAATATATTAGCCTGGGTCTTCTTCAGCCTTTCCTTCTTCCTTCGTCCCTTCCTCCCTCCCTCCAGCCCTCCCTCCCTCCTTTCCTTTCTCCCTTCTCTTCCTTCCTCCACTTCCACCCTTCCCTTTCTCCCTCCCATTGTCCTTCCCTCCCTTTATCTCTCTCAGTGGCCTGAACAACAAAGAAATTTGCTTTCTTTTGAAGATAGAACTATATTTTCCAAACTGGGCTCTCAGACCCTCAGGGCTGCTTGTAAGAAGTGGAAAGTATGAAAAGGAAATAGGAAAAACAAACTGAGATACTAAATCTCTGCATGATAAGTATGCCTCTGAAAATAAAATTGGACCTTCACAAAGCAATAGAAGCTGGGAGATACTGGGAAAGAAGTAATTGTAACAAGAAAAAACATCAAGGGGGTTGGAAAGTTATTATGGGCAAATATATAGGGGAGGTAAATTTCAGAGGCAATCTGTTCAGTGTTAATATGATTTCAGCTCAAGGGAATAACATAGAACCTAAGTTGTAGACATTTACTGGAATTAAACTTTTGAACCTCTTTAAAAAGTTTTCTGACACTTTCTATAGCCATTAAAAAAATTATCCTAGTTTCTTCCCTGGAGTAAATTGACAGAAGTCCATTAATGCCTTTGAACTTGAACATTAAGTCTTTCCTTATGTAGAATCTTTCATTCTAGCGCATCTCAGACTGATTTATAGACATGCATTTCATAGGGCACAGGTGGCATCAGAAGCCACATTTCATACAGCTGTATCTGGGACAGCCATAAATAACTTAGCAAAAACATTTAGGCTGAATTTTTTAAGAGCTTTACAAACAAGTGAGAGATTTGTTTACAAAGCAGCAAAACTGCCTGACTATATCAGGTCTGGATGCAAAGAACTCTCCATCAGATGAAGGCACAAGGATGTAGAATAATTACAAAATTATTTGTAATTCAGACACTTAAGTGTTATGTAAGTAAAGCACACAGGTTTAGGTCAGGGGAATCTTTACATACCTGTGCATGCAGAACTGTCCAGCACTTCTCAGATCAGGCCGCAAATGTCCCAACTGTGATTTGATAGCCTCTGCTCCTGAGAAAAGGTCTCAAGCTCTTTGCATAGATGGGTTGAAAGGAGCACTATTCCCAGTAACAATGAAACCCCTAAACCAAATCATCAGGTCATTTCACTGCAGATTTTCGACTAAACCAGGTGATGGCAGAATCATTGCTTACTGCCTTTGTGCCCTCATGCTTAGCAGTGGATTAAACACTGGCTAGCTTCGGACTACAGATTCTAAATCCTCTTGGATTTAGAGCATAATCAAAAGTATATTCCTTACTGAGGTACATCTGGAGGAAATCTTATTTGGCAACACTCTTTAGTGTCATTGCATTGTCTGAATTGGTTTGCATTAGTACAGCCCTATTTATGCAGTCACTTTTCTTTAGAGCCATCACACATTTCCCGTCAGGGAACCTTCTTCTCAACCCGGTGAGCTGTGCTGCTGCTTCTCTTTGTGATCGAATCCCATTTCTTTAAAATGAAGGCCACTGACAAAAGCCATGGAGAACTTTGACCATAGTTAAGCTAGAAAAGTCTTCAGCAAGGTTTTGGTCTTAGAGATGAGTTTATAGCAGTTTTGCCTCTGGGACTCTTAGCAAGTGGAGTCGAATACTGGAAAAGACTGGTAGGAAGATGAGGAGGAGCTGAGGTGCTTTCCTCGTGCCAAGGAGCCACAGGAGTCAGTCGCTCTGCAAGGGAGGAGGTTTTGGGAGCATGTGGGAATGGTCATTGCACAGACAAGGAGCACAACTGCATTCATCTGTTCACACATGTATGATGGGGTCCTATTCAAATTTCTTCTCTCAGTTTACAGCCTGTTAGGATCCTCAGTGCTCCCAGGACAACCTCTATGGCTTGGGCATGGCTGTGAGTTAGCCTTGACACAAGCCATGGCTTTTGGAGTACATCATTCTCATGAGCAAAATGCCAAACATGGAGCTGCTCCAAGCTTGCAGACATGCCTCAGGGCTCTCAATCAAAGGTAAAGATGTCTTTGGACTTTTGTTCAGGTGAGCACATTTTATGGCCCAGAGATTGGTCTTCAGTTTCTGGGATACAGCATGGAGATCTGATTTACTCCTGTTGTTTCTACTGAACAATACTGATACATAAGAGGATAAGGTTTTTCATGGGCATTGCAGTGTGAGCAGCTGTCATCTGGTTAGATTCCTGCTATTATTTGTCCACTACTCTGGTGGTATTAATGAAGTGATGAGTATGGTCCCCAAAACAATAAAAAATACATATATTTTTAATGCAATATCATATGAAATTACCATCTTTATGAAGCTTTCATGTCTGATACTCTCAGATTTTCTATATAGCTCTAACATCAGTAGATTTTTTTTTCCTTTATTTTACCAGAAGCAGAAATTCTTGTGTAATCATTTAGCTGAAGGAGCTAGAGCTAAAGAAAAATGCTGAATATTATGTTAGATTGTTGCAATTTGTCAGAAGAATTGTTTATCTGAGTGACTGAGATCTACAAGGAGTTTCATCTTAGATTATTCAGAATAAATCCTCCCTAGACTGACAATCCAAAAGGATAGCTCCATGACAGTTATTTTGGGACAACCTCAAAGTAGAATTTTCCTTCCTTTGCACTTGCCCCCCATGCAGCAAGCAGACAGCTCTATCCATCAATCAGTTGATTTCTTTACAGGCATTCCCCCCAGCCATGAACTGGGTTTCACAGCTCCCAGGGGCTGCATATGCTCAGTTGCCTGCAGCAATTGAAATGTGAGCAATAAAATAAGTATTACATTTTCTAAAGCAGATTCTCAGTAGGTGTACAGGGTGTTCAACACATTTGGCTCTTTTCCGTACCCTCAAAATCCGTGTTAGGCATAGCCTGAGTTTGGAATTGGAGAACAGTTGCAGGGGGGTGTATTGCAGCAACACCTCTGATACTGCAGTGGCCAGTGCCAGGGGACATAGAAACACAGAGGCACTTAGGTTGGAAAAGACCTTTAAGATCATCGAGTCCAACAGTTAACCCAGCAATGCCAGCTCTGCCACTGAACTGTGTCCCTCAGCACCACTTCTACACGTTACACAAAACCATTTCTGCTCCACCTTAACCATGTTTTACTCTGTCAGAGCAGCTTTGTGTAATGGAGCCTCTTTTCATGCACTTCCAGCACTGTTTCCAACTGCGTAGCTGAAGACTTTGTCCACCCTCCCCACCCTGATGCCTAGCGACCACCCAGAGAGAGTCCAGTGGGTCCCTACAGCCAAAATGGGGAGCCTTGTCAATCTGCAGCCACTCATTTAATTGCCTGCCAGGGTCTCCATGTTTCCAAAAGGGCAGAATTTAGGATCCAAAAAGAGCTCATATCCCTGCAATGTGGATCCAAGACTTGTCAAATGAGTTGCCATCTGCTGCTGATTCACTAGATGCGCAAGACAAGCAGCTTAACTTTCTTTTTCCTCTGTTTCTGTTTTCAAAGAAACCACTTCTCGGCTGTGCACCAGGGGGCTGTTGTGCGTTTGAATTAATTTGAGACTTCCAAATTAAAATTGCTGCAATACAGCAATTCATTTCACCCTGTGAGGAATATCTAAGATCTGCTGACTCTTCCTGTGGAGGCACCTGTTTCTCTCCAAAGCCGAGCTCAGCTAGCTAGCTTACACATTTCACCAAATTAGGCACAGCTCTATCCAAGTGTTAACTTTTATCTTTGCAGGTCTTGGGAGCCCATGGGCAGAAAACAGCACCCTAACTTGTGTCACAGGGGAAGTTAACTGAATACCGTGAACACATCCTATTTCCAGCAAGCCCAGGCGTGCTGCTGTTATATGTATGTTCTGGCTTGAAAACATCCATTTGAGGGTGTCATTAGGGGGTTAATGGAAGCATTGTACTTAGAATGCCTCTCTGTAAGCTAGGTTAGCCTCTTTACCTTACCGTGTGATCAAATTCATTATTTTCCAGCTCCTGCTGTGATTGCCAACAGTCGGATTTGAGCAAATGAGCCGAGGATGTATTTATATCAGGACAATAATATGAGGGGGTTTGTGGAATGGCATGCTATGACAAGCTCAAGAAATAATGTAATTAAATTATTGTTTATGGAAAGACGACTGGCACTTCTGAGTAGATGATATTTTTAAGCTTTCTTGAAAAGAAACCAGAGTCGAGCACATCCTTTGTAAACAGAAATTAGGGGTCAAAGACTAATATGAGGAAGTAAGAGTAGAGGAATGTGAACTCCAGGACTACATTAACAGCATGTACACGTGCACACACACACACACACACACATATATATGACTATAGCTCGTGCTTGTGAAGATCTTAGGCAGAATGAGAGCATCTATACTATCAAGGCATCACTCAGTTAAGGTTGTGTGGGCAACTACTAAACCCACGATTCCCCAGCTTTTGGGAGACTGAGTTTGCCTCAGTTTGACATTACAAATGGGTGCAAGATGTCAACATGCAGTCTTGAGGGAATGTATTGGTCATGGTTCTTTTTGTTTTGTTTTATTTTTCATACATTTGTGGAGGAGTAGGAGGCAGGGAACAGGAGTTACTGTTTTGGTTGCAGTTTATTGTCTCCGTATAGGCATGTAGTGCTATTTGAGATACCCCAAAGTCCAGATCCTTCAGCCCTGCTGTGCCTCAAGTCCTTGTTTTTTGTTCAGTCAGACTTCATCAAGACCACGGCCCAAAACATGAGTCTCTACTGTAGATCAGCTCCTGTCTGCCTTGACATTGTACCATCCATCCTATTATCTATTAACCTTTCTCATTTCTCAGCAAAATGCCAATATGGTCACCATTCATGCTTCCCAATGTCAGTATGATCACCTTTTCATACTCACATTGTGTTTTTCACCCACTTCAACTCAATTCTCACCTCCTGCCTTGACCCGGGAATTATCACCCTCACAGGTCTTCCAGAAAACACATGGTACAAACTCTTCCTATCCTCTTTCCGTCAAAATAACCCACGATAGAAAATACATCTCAGTTATCCTGAGCAATCTAACACCTTTCATCTTTCCTTCCTAAAAGGGAAGTAGATGTCATCAATTGGATAAAGACTGCTGTGATCAAGAATACTGTGGGCAGGTTCAGAGGTGTAGTTTGAGCCTCAAATCTGCATAAAAATCTGTTGCTATTAAGGAAAGAGGTGGGAAGAAGATTGTGATGTGAAAACAGGAGAATCTCCTGATGCTTCTACCTGTGGAAGGTTTGTACACTGTATTTCAAAGAAATGTCAGCAAGTATAAAGGAGTTTGTTTAAACAAAGATATCCTGGCTTGTAACAGAAATCCTGGCCTGTATCAGGAGTAGTGTGGTCAGCAGCACGGGGGCAGTGATTTCCCTCCTGCCCTTGGCACTGGTGAGGCTGCACCTCAAATCCTGTGTTCAATTTTGGACCTCTCACTGCAAGAAAATCGTTGAGTGCTGAAGCACGTCCAAAGAAGAGCAACAAAGCTGGTGAAGGGTCGGGAGAACAAGTCTTATGAGGCGTGTCTGAGGGAATTGGAATTGTTTAGCCTGGAGAAAAGGAGGCTGAAGAGAGACCTTATCACTCTCTACAACTACCTGAAAGGAGAATGTAGCAAGGTGGGGGTCGATCTCCCAAGAATCAAGTGATAGAACAAGAGGAAACGCCCTCAAGCTGCACCACAGAAGGTTTAGATTGGGCATTAGGAAGAAAATTCTTCATCAAAAGGGTTGTCAAGCATTGGAACAGGCAGCCGAGGGAAGTGGTTCAGTCACCTTCTCTGGAGGTATTTAAAAGACATGTAGATGTGGTTCTTAGGGAAATGATTTAGTGGTGGACCTGGCGTTACTCAGTTAGTGGTTGGACTCAATCAGTCTTTTTGAACCTGAATGATTTTATGATTCCGTGATTCTGTTTCATTCTTAAACTAGGACAGTGCTGATATGCTTTTTGTTCTCGGGAAGACTTAGAATGTTTTGCTCCCTTGGGACGCTATTAAGGCGGCTTCACAGAATGTTACTGAATATGCCAAAATGGAGTAGTATGTTCCATTTGTTGTTTACCTTTCAAATGGAAACTCAAGCATTCTAATACTTTAATTTCTTCTTTTTTAACTTGAGAAAAGTTCCTTCTGACCAACTAGTATAATCAACTCTTAAAATGACAAGAAGGCTTACAATGTCATTCTCTATTAAAGAATGCCGTAGATTTTGTTTTTTCAGAGCATCTTCCTTAGAAAGGAGTTATTTTTTGGAAGATTCTGGGAAGGCAAATCCAGCATAGTACTCTCAGTATAGAAGAAGCAAGTAGAATATAAAGATGTCTGTCCTTTATAACCAAAATACAGGTAATAATTTGAAAAAATTAGATAATTTGTTTTGCTTCTAAATTGATACTTTGGCTTCAGTGAATGTTCAGAGAAGAATGCTTGATTCACTGTCAGAAACTAGAACAGAGTCCACAAGTCCTGACTCTCAACCCCATATTAAATCCAAGGGAACAAGAACTGTCCCTGAGGAAAACTTAAATTAAAATTAATTTATAATGTACCCTAAAGGCCACAGTTCTGTGTCTCTCTTCATCACTGGGTTGTTACTGATGATCTGTTCTAATTTGGAACAGAGATAAAATGACAACTATGTTTCCTAAGAAGTCTCGAAATAACCTGCCAGCTCTGAGGTGCCACAAGAAAATTATGTTTTCACATATTATTATTGGCTGGGACCCTCAGGTTCTAGTCCCATTTCTCTGCAGTTATCTCTTTGCACCGAAGTCTGGTTTCTTACTGAACTAATTGGTGAGCACAGAGAGACCAACCCCCAAAAATAAGCATAGCTATAGAATATTCTCTTCAACACCCACCAGACCAGCTGAGTTCACAGCTTGGGTGAGGCGTTGTGAGCATTATCTGATACATTAAAAGAAGTACCCAAGGGTAAATCTGTCACTGCAAGTAGATGAACATGTGAATTAGTCAAGAAAAAGTAAAGAGGGATACAGGCTATATTCTGACATGCTCTTGGAGCTGGCTGTTTAGCACTGGCCTAGAGATACGGCTTTCATTAGCGACTCTTATATGAACCCTGGACTGGGGATAGGCTCTTAAGTAAAAACAGTCCTGCTTTTTCCAAAGTGCAGGAGACTTCTCATGGCCACAGCTCCTTTCATTTAGAAGCTCTTTGTTAGAGTTCGCATTTGGATCTAGAAGAGTTAAGGCAAATCCATCATATCCTTTTAAAAGTGACCCTTGAATAACTTAGAACTCTGCAAACCTGCTTGGTCTGAATTAATCTTGAACATGAAGTGGCACCTGGAGTGTAATGAAATAAGAGAACACTATGAAAGAAAGGGTGGAACAGTTGGAAAACACACTGAAATGCCATGGAAATGCAGATTAACAGAGGGAAAGTTTGTAATGAACTTCTGAAAGACATAGGAACTACTAAAAAGAAAGCAAGTGTAGTTCTGAAACTATCAATACTTTTAAGTAGATTCCGCTGTGTGCTCTGGTAGAATAGGCAGCATGGGTTATAGAAACCTGTGCTCTTGGTAGAAATGAAACACATGAGCAAGTTCTAAGTAGATCACACAAGAAAGTGAACTTGTAGAGGGGTAGGGTTTCTCCAAGTTAGCACAGTGGGAAAAGACTGGTGAGGAAGCCTAACCCTTTCAAATTGCAGGTTGGACTGCAAGGTGGAGGGATCTGGTGTCTAAAGGTCAGCAAATCAAAGTCAGTCCTTGAAAAAAAACAAGCAGAATTTGTTCAGC